>NW_019174053.1:0-94749 GCF_001642475.1 Fonsecaea monophora
GGGGGTTTGGAGGGACGGGGAGGTGAGTGAATTGGGTTGGGTTCGGTTGGGTTCGGTTGGGTTGGGTTGATCGTGATATGTCATGCTATGGTAGTCCATACTGTGCTGTTACTATGCTATGCGGTGTGGAGGTGTGGTGGGAGTCGAGACTCTAGAGTCTAGAGCGTGGAGCACCGGGGTAGGGGTATCAAGAATGAAAAGAACGAAGAAGGGCTCTGCAGTCGTTGTATCAAGGAAGGACGGAGTCTGGCGGAAGAGGAAGAGAGCATGGAGGTTCGAGTACAGGGGGTCACCCCAACCCTCTACTCCTCCTGTTCCAAGAAACCCATCCATCCATCCCTCGTTCCTCAATTCCCCCCTATCATTTGTGTGCTTCAATCCCCGACCCGACATCTCCCCCCTAAACACACCTCTGATAACGGCGTTCCAGATCATCGACGAACTCAAAGCCAACCTGACAGACCCGTCGCTCCCGTTCGGCGTGGACCTCGCCCTCCCGCAAGTCGGGGGCTCCGCGCGCAAGACCAACCACGACTACACGCACGGACAGCTGGACGAGCTGATCGAGGTGACGATCCGGAACGGGGCCAAGATTTTCGTGAGCGCCGTGGGCGTGCCGCCCGAGCGGACCATCAAGCGGCTCCACGAGGCGGGCGTGCTGGTCATGAACATGGTCGGGGCGCCCAAGCACGCTGAGAAGGCGCTGCGGGCGGGCGTCGACATCGTCTGCGCCCAGGGCTCCGAGGGCGGCGGCCACACGGGCGACATCGCAAACAGCATCCTCATCCCCGCCGTGTGCGATGTCGCGCGCAAGTACCGCTCGCCGCTGACGGGGGAGCCCGCGCTCGTCGTCGCCGCGGGGGGCATCTACGACGGCCGCAGCCTGGCTTCGTCGCTGATGCAGGGCGCCGTGGGCGTCTGGGTCGGTACCCGCTTCGTCGCTGCTGAAGAGAGCGGCGCGAGTCGTCTGCACAAGGAGGCCGTGGTCAGCGCGGGCTTCAACGACACGCTGCGCACGCTGGTCGTGTCGGGCCGGCCCCTCCGCGTCCGCCTCAACGACTACGTCGCCAAGTGGGAGGCCCAGCCCGAGCGCATCAAGGAACTCACCGACAAGGGCATCGTGCCCCTCGCCTACGACATGGAGCATGACAACGACGTCGACACCCCCTTCCTCATGGGCCAGGTCAGCGGCATCATCTCCGACATCAAGCCCGCCCGCCAGATCGTCGAGGAGATGGTCACCCAGGCCGTCGACATGCTCAAACTGGGCAGCACCTACATCGAGGCTGGCGGTCCCAGAAGTCGATTGTGATTGCCTGGTCACTTGCGAGCACGAGATGGGGAGAGAGAGGGAGAGAAAGAGAGGATAGGGAGTAGGCGTGGTCACAATTTGGGGAGTGGGTGGGTTGTCTTGCCGCGATTTGGGTTGGTGTACCGAGTACTCGTAGCGACAAAGAACGACGTCAAGAACAGATCTTGAGTCCATCTGCTGAACGGACCACTCACCAAGTTCTCTTCCCTCGGTAGGGCAATGGTCTGGACGGCAGAGATTGATGGGAGACTCTCACAAAAGCCTCACAGTCACCAACAGAGGTCAATCGTTCGTACAAAGGAAAACCGCTTCATGGGTATTAGCTACCAATCAGTACTCGTACACTCGCCGAATCCTTTACAATCCCTATGTACGCCGTCGTGGTCATCTGTAATGCTGTCGAAATAACACCTTGCCGGGATCTTGTCGGTCTCGGACGCGCCTTTTGTAGCCCCATGCCCCGTAAACTATGCTTTGGATACTGTATGCAATTTGAACACAGCGATTGACTGTTCCTGGTAAAGATGGATCGTTTTCGTCGCTTTTCGTCTTGACATGTCGCCGTGGTGTCACAAAATATCTGGGTCTGGCCCAAGATAATCAACCAATCTCCGAAGTCGTGTTGTTGCCCTTGTACACGGTGCCATGGACCCTGACACTGATTCCAACGGCAATTCCCACCGCAGCTCCAATGATTAGGAACCCAATGAGGATCTTGAACAGCAGGCGTTGCCGTGCAGACAGCTGACTAAACCACACGCACCCTCTCTGCTTTGGCTTTGTCATGCACTGCTTCTCTCTCTTCCAGAACTTGAATCCAACCTTACCCGCCGATTTCTGAGCGTCCTTTTTCTCTTGAGTGATTGATGGCGAGAGATTGAATGTGCCAGACTCGAGATCTTGAACAGCCACTTCCACGGGACTGCCCAGCTTTTTCAGGTCCACCGACGTTCGGGGGGAATCATGGTTGTAGAGGTAGAAGGGGGAGGTGATTTTGGCATTGCAGCAGGGGTCGAACTCTGATTTGGATCGACGGATTGAGGTCGGGGGTGGTTGTTCGGTGAGTTCGGTAGCTTCAACGGCGACGGCCATGGCTGGGGTGTGCTGCCGATGCAAACCTGAAGAGGTGCAGAGGAGGTAGAGATGTGGTCTTTGAAGCTAATGCTTCTGAAAGGAAAATATCTGTAATTGTGCTTAAGAGCGGTGGAGGGATTTCAAAAGCCCATTTTGAACCGAAAGTTGTCGAAGTCGGTGAGGATGTGTCTCGGGTAACGAGGGCGAATATTGCTGTGCGTGAGTTGTGTGCGTGCGTGGACAAAAGGATCTTGACGGGGAGGGAATCTAGTTTTGGTCGTTTCGTGATTGAGGCAGGTTCAGGTGGCGGGCAGGTGGACAGTGGGCACCTGCAGCTCCTGTCAACTGTTAAGGTGGCTGCTCAAGCCAAGGCAGGAGCGTTGGCTGGTGATGTCAAGATTGCACCGTTCAAGGAAGCGGATGGAGTACAAGAAACCAAGGCAATGTTCAACAGAGACTCCCTTTTCAGCTGAGTTTCACTTTCACTCTCCACTGTTCGCCATGGCCGCAGGGGGAACCTACGGGTCAATATATTAGATTGGGAATGCCATGACCCATGACTCTGGTCGTCAGATGAGATGTGTTTGCTTCGTCAGCCACCGATTGGAGCTGAATCCGAGGTGCAATCAAAAGTGACCAGGTCCTGTGTGCAGCTTTGACAGGCACAGACTGGCGTGACTGGACGCGACAAGGCGACAAAGGGGGAAAAGATGGGGAAAAGCTCATGCTGGAGATCAACAAACGAACGCCACCAGTTATTCCCCGTTGACGCTAGAGGCGCCTCTAATTTGCTAGTGCGCACTATCATGTCTCACACTAACCATATCAAGGAATCCGCTGGGCTGAGATGACATGTTTTTGACCCAAATTTGCACCTTTCAGTGGAGTCTGTTCTGGCCGTCTCCTGCTTCGTGTTCCTGATTACCCAAAGCCTCGTAAAGGATGAAACAGGTTTGCTGGAGGATGGAACCACAGAAACTTGGATTTGTGAGACTTGCATACGACTACCGAGTTATCGCACAGTTGACCAACGAGGTTTCTTTCCATGTCGACAGAACTTCTATTCTCAAATGACCGCAATGGCATCAGCGAGGCTGTTATTTGGTGGCATCTGCCAAGGTTGATAACGGGAAGCTCCACCAAGAAACCTCGATTCTTTCCCCAATAATCCATCCTTCCTTGTTTTTTCTCGCCTCGATTTGGTCTCTAACACAGTCGCCAGTGAGCAAGTCGGTAGACGACACGATTGCAAAACATACTCGGCGTAGCGGGAAGTGCGCAACGCGCAAGAACCTTGACATTTGCCGTTTTGAGAATTGTATTGAGAGAACATGGATATTATGTCGCTATTACAGGACTGACTGAATCGTGTTGGGTAGGTTGGGTAGGTATTGTAGGCTATTAGGTGCCGTGGTCTAGGCACTCGGTACCGAGTACTGGTAGGCGAAAATCGCCAAAGCTAGCTTTGTGAGCGGCACGTTCCGCAAAGGCCTCTCTTGGAGGATACTCTTTTGCGAGAAAAAGAGCGCCTTGCTTGTACCGAGTACATGGCGTCGGATGCGTTTGATCAAGCCAAAGGCGACTCGCGATACCATTGGTGATCAGCGTTTTCTTCTGGTGCTTAAGTTGTGTCAACTCTTGCTGCAGCCTGTTGTACGTACGGCGTACGGAGTACGGAGTACTGTAGGATGGTGGGTCCATCCACTATCCTCCCCCCTTCCCATTCCCCAGCCTCAGCCTTGTCTGTGACTCATTCATCATGTACGAAGTACATACTTGTATGTTCAACGGAAAGAAAAGATGCGACCCTTCACCGCCGTATGCCAGTGGTGCAAGATATCTCTCTTGTCAATACCAAATATATGAGATTCACCCCACGGCCATTCTACAATGTCTAGAACAATCACCTTTTTGAGGCGAGCATGCTTTCTTTAGGAGGGGTGTCTCCGTCCTTTTTTTAGGAGAGGCGGGAAGGGGTCAAAGGGGCCACGAGCGGGTAGGCAACACCGCCTTAAAACCCCCGGCCTGTCTCTTCTTCTTGCCGGATGGGACCCGTCCGCCTGGGACAGCACACAGACGCCTAGCGGAAAGACTTTAAATCCACTGCGGGAATTGCCATGATAGGGTTAGATCGTAGTAATGAAGTATGTGCATGGCTGGACATGGTAAAGGCGAGGTAAGGATGCAAGTACCTCGTCCGTAGTCGTAGTACCGAATACGAGGTTCTGCGGGGCAAGTCATTGGGTGGATAGTAATGGTGTGGGCGGTTTTGAGGTTGTCAAAGAGGTCGAGCCAGAACTCTCGACGAACGATAAACAGCTGCTCAACAAGTACAGGTGGGTCTGGAGACGCCTGCTGTTTGGCTCGCTTCGTGAAGGTGCATATACCTATGCATCCTTCCTCTCCGGGCGCGACTAGCGGGCCGCGGATTGAGATCCGGCCCTCGCCTCATTGCGGTGAACGGATTGCTGCATGGTTTATGTGGCATGGCTGGCCGCCACGGCGTCGCCAATGTGATCTAGTTCGCAGCGCGGAACTGGTCGTCACGTTGGCATGCCATGGCTAGATGCATTCATCCCCAGGGTTATCACCTTGTCACTGCACTTGCAGGGTTTCTTGTCTGGTGGCTAATAGTCCTTTGTTCCTCTGTGGAGGAGGGGGAGAGGGAAAACAAAGAGAGGCACATTAGCGGTTCCTTTTTCTTCGAGCTCTCCTTTGCCCCAAGCAAGAGGGAATCTGTGGTGTAGACATGAGGCTGGCTGGCTGGTTGGTTGGCTGGTGGCTGGCCTGGATGTATATGGCTGATGGCTCTGGCACCTTTCTTTCCACCCGCCTGATTTTACCCAGAATTGTTTCACTCTTTCTGTCCTTTGATCTGGAATCGATGCTTCTTTCCCCCCAGCTCGCATGTGGAGTGAGATCCCATATCGATGAGCACATCGTACAACGATTCGCCCTCTCGTGACGTGAGAAACTCGCGCCCCCCTTCCTCGGAGTTCCTCGCATGTGTGCATTGGGGCTGAAGTGATGTAGCAGATTTCCTCCAAGAGCAAACATTTGAGGCCATTTCCGTGTCAGAATGAATAGCCATCCGTGTCCCATTTCCCTGCTTCAACATGGGAGGGACGACACCGTATACGATGTGCTTACCCTCAGCGAAGACAGTTCAGACGATGAATCGCCCGACCTCGACCAGAACTTTTTCAATGACGACGAAGAGCATCTGAGTAAGGGCGATGTGGCTACGGGACTGACCACGTGGTATGTCCAGTCGTGGGAAGGCCGGGAGGCGTTCCGAGAACTCTATCAGAACTGGTAACTGCTCCATAATACTTCCGGTTCTGTTTTGCGCCTATATTAATGTCACACCCAGGAAGGACGCCATAATATCATCGTTCCATCTCGACCCAAGAGCCTTTCGACCAGTCTTCAAAGAAACGCGCGCGCAGATCCAAATCACGGTCCACAGCAGCGTGACACCAGCAAATCGACCAACCGGCGAACTTCTGGGATACATCCGTTTCATCCGCAGGGCTGGGACGGTGGAGTTGGCCAACTTTCAGGCAGAGCTTCGACGCAGCAATCTAGGGCTGGGCAACTCGACCAAAGTCGGCAATGATGAGCTTGCAGGGTGTCACGGGGAGGGCTTCAAGCTGGCGGCCCTGGTTCTGCGCCGCCTGGGCCACTCGGTCAAATTTGCAGCCAGCGAGTTCTATTGGAACTTTGGACTGCGCGGACTGTACCGTACAAATCTCTATTGCCACTTGTCGCCAGCCAAACCGGAAAAGGTTGAGAAAATGAAGGCAAAATACGCACTTGACCGTACCAAACCGAAATTCAAGAGGACCCTCAAATCACATATCTGGGAAGACGTGTCGGTCAAAATCGGCAAGGCCAAGGGGGATTATGGGCTCGAGGTCTCTGAAGACGAGTTTCGTTCCTGGCTGACGGTTTCGGTCGATCTCGATTCGCCCTCCTCCGACAACGTCGTCCAAACCCTTTCAGGCGATCTGATCCTCGACACTCGATTCGCAGGGAGGATCTATCTCAAGGGGTTGCGGATTGAAGGACATAGCACTGGTTATATGTTCGGGTACAACTTTGCCTGTGGCTCTATTGGCCGCGATCGAACTCACCTGCGACACCAGTTGGAAGAGACCGAAATCCTCGCCAATATTTGGGACCAGGCCATTCAAACTCAGAGGCCTGATTTGATCGACGCCTACATCAACCTGCTGCGTGATAAGGAAGATTGCCCCGACGTTGCTGTGACTAGTGACAAGTTATCACAGGAATCCGTGCGCTTGATTTGGGAGCGGCTGAAAACCAATGATCCTGACGCGTTCTTTTACTGCGAACGTGACCCTTCTCAACCCGTCGCCGTCGATCAGGTTGATTTGATCCCAGCCGAGCTTCACAGAAGACCCGTTGCAGTCTCGCGTGCGGTGTGGCGCCTATTGAGCAAGTTCTCGCTTGTTCGGACTCCTCAGGAAGAACGCACCCGGTTATTCATGCACTCGGAACCAATAGACGCCGACAGGACACCTTTCAGTACCAATGTCCTCCGTGCTCTCCTAGCTTCGTTAGCTTTGCATCCAAAACTGCGCGACTTGCGCTTTAAGTTCGTGCAAGGTGGAGGCACGGATCTCGACCTGGCGTACAGCAAGGATGTGAAACGAATCCAGATCCACGGCAAGTGGTTAAGTTTCCAGAAGGTCCACGAACATGGCCTGTGTGAGGTTTTGCGGTTGACAGCGCCTGGGTACATTCGCGGAGAGGCGTTTTTCTGTGACCATGTGGTGGAAGACTTGTTTGACGCTCTCCTCTCCAAGTCGGGGGACGATCTAGGTATTTCGAGCCCCAGCTTGCGTCGTCGATTGCGACGCAGGATGCGTGATCAGCTCGCGCTCATGCCTCGACTGGTCAGTGTTGCACGTACCGACGCGATCCGAGAACTCGAGGTTCGCTGGATTGGCAACGAAGGCGGACTTGTGTCGGCCATATGCAACAAAAATATCTGCTATCACGTCACTCTGCACCGGGTGAGCACGTGCGAAGTCAAACGAAACGATGTAGTCCATGTCGATCGACGCGGTGCGTATTGGTATATCTTGCTTTGGATCCCCTGGCCCAATGCTTATGTGTGAACAGACAGGCGCACGTCCAACGGTCGCCCCTCGCGGTCGAAGCAGCCCTTGTGCGCAGAATCCACCATGGACTGCCGCTGTGCCTTTCAAATTGTCCCTAGGACCGACTCGAGAGCAATTTTCACCGGGTTGGACCCGCATGAATTCTATTTCCCAATGGTCGCGCGAGTGGAAAACGGTTCCTTTATGGCTGCCCCGCCAGCACCCGTGGCACCACGCGGGTTATTATTGTCTCCAGTTGACACAGAAATGGACATCAGTGAAGTCAACGGTAACGAAGAGGCCGTAGAGGGTCAGGACATGTGCGTGTCCAAACCGGAGCCTGATGGAACCAATGGAGATGCCGCGGATAACAGTCCTGAAGTTGCCGACAACGGATCTGGGGCAGCAAACCAGCAGATGAGAAGGGCCATCCGCCGCGAAGGAGTCGAGGTTTCTTTCGAGAAGGTGGATGATCAGCCCGGATTTGAAAAAGACGACAGTGAATGGCGGCGGTGGCATGCTGAGGAGTTGCCAGGAGCATTTGCTAAATTGCTGGCACGTCGGGAAAAACATCATACCGTACGTTGGACTTTCTGCAAACGTGGGCTGAATAACCGACTGATATTGACTGGTGACAGCCGACGTTTCACCCCGTGGCCAGCCTTGAGTGCGCACACCTGGACTTTCATTTTGTGAAAGACGAATATGCACTCGTCCGCCTCGGTAGTGACAGTTCCTCGGAGAATGTCATCTTCATCCACGATATCTCTTATTGTGGGGGGGAAGATGAGGCTTCCACGGCATATTTATTGGTCACCAAGTATTCAAGACTCTGGTCGTGTTTTCCTGATTTCAAGCCCCACGGGATTGACAACAACGATATGGTCGCCAATCAACTAGAACTGCTGCTTCATTTCGAAGACTTCGACAAAATGGGTTTGCGAGATGATGCTGAAGTCATTCAGCTGGGTGATATTGTCTCTGCGGCGGATCTGATGGCTGGCTCCAACACTGTCGTCACCGGTGTCGACCATGTCCTTCAACTACCTCCAGGTAAGTAGGGGATACTCTAGTCATGACGCCAATAATGAGCTGACAGCACGAAACCTTCAAGCCTCGGAGGATGAGACCATGTTCTGTCGTTTTGCAATACGAGGGCCGGCGTCGGATGAGCAAGTTGCTTGCTGGACACCAATAGCCTCTCATCTCCTTCAACGCCGTGATCGGTGGCCGGCACCACAGTTCGACACCACTTCCAGGCCATCTGTTGTGGACTTCACGCCCGGCGTACTTGGGCCTGCGGAAGGATTTTCGCAAGCTGGCTTCGATATTCGAGCTGCTCTTGGTTTTGACCAAGAGCGCCATTTGTCCTGGAAGGTATGGATGATGCATCGCTGAGACCCTTGAAAGCCCCCTTGTTGACCGATACAGATCCGACACGCACAGAGTCAAGTGTATGATGGCCCACCGAGGAAAGTCCTCGACGACATCTGTTCCGAGCAGCTCCAACCCCTGTCGACGCCAAATCCGGCACCACCAAACATTGCGCTGGTCGCAGGGGCAAACGCTCCTTTTCGCCTGAATGAAGCGAATCAAAAGATGTCATCAGCAGAGAATTTTGTCTCCCAGCTCGACCTTGTCAATATGGCTCTCGAGGGCCCTAGCAAGCCTGACTTTTTGGTAGTACTCAGCTCGCCGGCCGTGCTCCACGCAGCGGTAGTGCCACGGTTTTTGGCAACCATAGTCAATTTTCTCAAGCATAGACGGTCCGTCCACATGAGGCTCTGTCGCCTCAAAGAGCATGGGCTTCCGCAAGAAAGGAACGTGCTGCTCTTGGTTGCTTCTCCATTTTGCGCGCCGCTCCCTTGGTATCTGCACTGGCCAGCCTCTTCCAGCAGACCAGAAACCATCACGCTCCGTGACCTGATTGGCGACCTCGACTTTGACAATTCTCGCACTGGGGCGGGACCAGATCGAGCATTTGTGTGCTCTCCTCCTCTCGAAGGCAGGCAAGAAGGGCAAGGCCGACGCGCATGTCCAAGTCATATTTACAATCACCAAACAGGGCAGCCGTTGCCGAATTGGAAGGTTCCTCTGCAGTGGGATTCTGACGGACTTGTAGCACTCTCCTGCAATCCCTTACCCTGGCAGCATCCCAGTAGGTGGTTTCAGAAGATAGCTCCTGATTGTTACCGATTGTATAAGCTGACGATGCATCTCACAGGACGGCAAGACCTTCTCACTGTACGGGAGATGGCTCGGCTCCAAGGTTTCTGCGATGATTTTGTTTTTTACCAATCCACAGCTGTGCAATATCAAGATGTATGGACCGCTATACCGCCGGTTATTAGCCAGCTCGTGGCAAAGACCATCCTGCACGTAATCCAGGGAGCGCTCAGGGCTAAAGTTGGCGGCCGTTTGGACGGTCAACGAGCTGGGAAAAGGCTCAGACAAGACTGTGGAGATTGAAGGCCTGATGTCAACTCAGGAGCTGTATCAGAATCGGGGATATCTGAAGGGGGTGTCGTAGAAATGATGCGAAGCCCGACAAATGGACATAGGTGTCGCCGATTGGCAGGAGTCATCTGGTCGCGACGTAATGCATATTTTTCTCATGCACTGATCCCCTTGCCCCACGGGTGCTGCTGTGTACAGTGAGGCGCTGGAAATAGTGAAGGGCGTGTCGACAGATGTCACTGATGCAATCCGGGAGTTCATCGCCCATACTCGTGCCGGCTGGCGTAGAGAGGAATTGACCAATGCAGCAAAGATACCGTCTTTGTTCGATCATGTCATTATGAGTGACACTTGGATGGATGTTGTGTCGGTGGCCAAGGCCGTGTTATCTGAGTAGAAGTGTGTCTCTCAGTATCAACATCCCAATCATCGAGTCAATGCCTGCAGGTGCCAAGCTTGAGGGCCGCCTGCACCGCCGCCTGCGTCCCTTTGACAAAGTGTCTTTGTCAGCAGTAGGAGGACAAGGCTGTCACTCTATTATCTATTGTTCGTGCATTACTTGATGTCCTGTATTTTTATTACGCCCCGCTCTGTTTGCAAAGTTGACCCCGAACAAGCCGTCCTAGGCAGACGGCAAGCCAGTTGGGTAGGTAGACAGTTCAAAGTCCATCTTGCTCATGGTCAGCCTAGGTGTTGAATCCCTCGGCAATGCTCGGGTATCTGTCTGATCAAAATGTATCAAGTGTGTACTTCGTCGGACAAGTACACTACTGTTAAAAGACGAAGTGGAATTCCTCTGAATGCCGGATCCAAAGTTTGTGATTAAACTAGCTTGCTTTTATTGAAAAGGGAAAAAACAGACAATGGCTGAGAGAGCGCCCAATCTATCAAGGTATCAAGCGACGTATGTACCGTAAAATCATCCAGTGTTAACCCCGATGCTATGACTCTCTGAAGAAATCTTCCCGCACGATATGGCTTTTGTCGCACATGCTCCGGAAAATGCCACCGGCCTCAAAAAGATTGATAGGAGTGTCCAATTCCGCAATGCGTCCTTGGTCCATCACGCAAATACGGTCGTAGTTGATAATAGTCTTCAGTCGGTGAGCAATGCACAACACCGTCTTTCCGGCGAACCCAGTCCGCATGGTCCGCTGAATCTTCTCGTCAGTTTCAAAGTCGACCGATGAAGTCGCTTCGTCACAGACGATGATCTGTGAATTGCGGACTAGGGCTCGAGCTAATGCCATCAATTGCCGCTGGCCTAGTGAGTAGTTCAACCCTTCTTCGTCCACAGGACTGTCGAGATGTAACCGACTAGCTCCGGTGGGGGCGTTCACGTTCGACGTCGATGTGGCTGCAGTTCGTGCAGTGTCGGGGCGATCAACCTTCTCCGATGTCGCCATCTCCTCTCCCACGAGATCAGCCTTTCGTAGCGCAGCCCAGAGTTCCAAGTCTGAGTGTTCATTGAACGGATCCAGGTTTGAGCGGATAGTGCCTCGGAATAGGGTTGGATCCTGTGGGATGATGGCGAGACGTGACCGCAAATCGTAAAGACCTACAGTCGAAATGTCAATGTCGTCAATTTTGATCTGTCCCGACGTGAGTTCTGTCAACCGGAAAAGCGCCGCCATGATGGACGACTTGCCGGCTCCGGTACGACCGACAATGCCGATTCTCTCTCCGCCTCGGATGTGGAAATCCAAGCCATGCAGAACGAGCGGCAGCCCCGCTCGATACCTCATCTCGACTTTGTTGAATGTGATTGCTCCCGTTTGAGGCCAGTTGTCTGGCACTTCCGCGCCTTTCAGTGGTGCTTCCTCCTCCAACTGAGTGCCGTAGAAGTGCAGGCGTTCCGTGGCGTTCATGTTGTTTTCCACTTCTGCTAATTGCCGCACAGTAAACTGGATCATTTGTACAATAGCCAAAACATAGGACAAAACCAAACCCGCTATGCTGGGATTCACATTGAAACGATCCGTCACCACCAAAATGCCAGTGACAAAGACAAGCATATTTCCAATTGCATCGAGTCGCGTAGATAGCCAGCGTTGGTTTGCGAACGTCAGATAGTATGCCGAGTTCATCTGATCGATGGCATCCCGCAAGCGTGTCGCGAAAAAGCTTTGTAGCCCATATGCCCGAATAGATGCCACTCCTGAAATAGACTCGGAAAATCGTGCAAAGACTGTCGACCGCAAAACCGCTTCGTGCCGTTTGATTTCCCGTGCTGATGCTCTGTAATAACTTGACGCAAACAGGAACAAGACGAATAGAGGCCCTAAGGCCACAGCAAAATAGTGAAAGTATGCGATGATGAGGGCAAAGACCGAGGTGATCATGGCCAGGGTAAGAAAGTACATCCTCATGGCGTCGGTCAAACTGTTGTCCATTGAGTCTACATCCTTGGAGAACCGGTTGGTGATGCGGCCGAGAGGAGTAGTGTCGAAGAAAGACATGGGTGCGCGTAGAACTCGAGTCATGGCCTTTTGCAGCATAACCCTGCTGGCGTTGGTGCCGCTTGTCGAGAGAAGAGTCGAGAACGCGAACATGAGCACCGCTTGGGACAGTCCTAGACATGCGTATGCGGCAATGTAGACGCCTTCGGAAAATCCAAACTTGTCACTCGTCCACCAACTGAGCCACAGGCTGGTCACTATGTTGGCTCCTTGGGATAAGACGAGGGAGATGAATATGAGTGGCCAGAGGATTGGAGACCCTGATGCACGAATGTATGCTCCCCAGACAGACCAGCTCACCGATTTGACAGCACGCTCTTCTTGCTGCATCAGGCCTGTGGGCTTGGTCTTCTTGGTCTTCTTTCCAGGCTTCTCCTCATTCGCATCTTCATCCTTTGCTTTCGCCATTGCACTTTCGTCCTCTTGGGCGGTCGTGGCCATCAATTTTTGAAAATCCACACTCGTGTTCATCAAGTTGTCAAAGGTATCGATGGCCTGAATATGACCGTCCTCCATCCAGATGATTCGGTCACATCGGGAAAGAACGTGGAGTTGATGGGTCGCTAGGATTCTGCATTTGTCCTTCATCAAACCGCAGATTGCCTTGTCCATGATATGACGACCAACATGGGCATCCACAGCAGAGAGCGGATCATCCATCAAGATGATGTCTGCATCAAAATAAATCGCCCGCGCAATGTTCAACCTTTGTTTCTGACCGCCCGAGAGAGTGATGCCTCGCTCGCCAATCTCGGTCTGGTCTCCTGCCGGGAGGATTTCCAAGTCGGGTTTCAAGGCGCAGGCATCGATAACGTCCCTGTACCATTTGGATTTGTACGGCTTCCCGAACAGTATGTTGTCCTTCAAAGTGGCATTCTGGATCCAAGCATATTGTGGACAAAACGCTCGAGAGGATGCCATCTTGACCTTGCCATCCGTTTTGCGCATGTCCCCCGCCAGAGCAGCCAGAAGTGAAGTCTTACCCGAACCGACCGTGCCGATGACAGCGATCAATTCATTTCGGCCCACCGTGAAGTCTATGTCGTGTAACTTGAAGGGTTCCACCTCCGTAGTCTCACTTGCGATATCATCGTTCGATGCCCCAGGAGATTTCTTGTTCTTCTTCGCTGCTTTTTCAGCCTTTTTCTGAGCCTTCTTCCTGTCCTTCTCGGCCTTTTTGGCAGCCATAAGCTCGCCTTTCGTCTGGAATGTGGCTGCCCTCTCCATATCTTGGTTAGCAGTCCTTTCCCAGGTGAAGGAGGCATGCTGCACTTCGACTGCAGGCTCCATTTCTTCATCCCACACGATCTCGTCTTCCTGCTCTTCAGACAATAGAAACTCCTGTATACGCTGAACCGCCGTCTGGGCGTCGGTAACTTGTCCAAGAACCAAAGGAAGAAGGTTCAAGGGCATCCGTAAGGAATTGAAGAGGGCCAAAGACGAAAATATGCGTGCCGGAGCAAGACTGTGGTCGGACAATGAGTATGTGATGAAAGCCAGCATGGCCGCGAACACTGGCATCGACATGGCGACCGCGTTGATGGCATTTCTGATGGAGAGCAAGATCTGGACAGCCCTGATCTCCCTCTTGCGAAGCTCCTTCAATCGGTCCAGGAAGCTCGTCTCCCATCCGAAAAACTTGACAAATCGCACAGAGCCGAGAATTTCCTGCGTTAGACCCACACGCTGATCCGTAACTTTGTTGATCTTCTTCCTCCTGGCTAAGAGCGACTTGATGGCCTTGGTCAGGACGGGAAGCATGATGACCAGAAGGGCATAGCCTGACAAAGCACTATATCCAATGTTGATACACAGCACAATCAAGACGACAATGATTTGAATGGGCGACGTCCACAGGATATGGAATAGGCCGGAGGCTTGGTCAATACGATAAGTGTCGACGCTCATCAAATTAACAATTCTGCCATTGTTCCAGCCGACCCCGTCTCCGGAAATCCCAGCGGCTTTGTCAGGTGTAACTTTCGGCCCACCTTTGGGAGTGAGTCGCTTTGATAGGACGCGAGCAAGAGTCGACCTAGCTTCGTGCTTCTCATCTTCGGTCTGTTCTACCGTCTCCGGTACCCCATCGGCCTTGATCGCCTTTCCGCCAGCCTTTGCCCTGCCGGAAATTACCAGAGATTTCTCAAAAATGGCGTTGATCAGCACTGCTCTGCACTCTCCTCCAACCATCATGCCACGGTAGATGAAATGATTAGTCGCCATGGACTGGCATATTTGCATAAATGTGATGCCAATGACCAGGCCGATGCCATGACCAATGCTGGGAGATTTGCCGCCGAATTTATCTGCGACCCAGGCATCTGTGGCAAACTGGATCAGGTAGCGAGTGGTGAAGGGGGAAAACACTTGGAACAGGGCAGAAAATAGAGCACACATGGCGCCAAGTAGAAATTCGCCTCGGAAAGTGTCGAAAAGGGCATACATGAGAGGGTTACGTTCCCCTCGTGCAACACGACGTTTGAAAGAGGCCGACAGTTTGTCTCTCATGGTGGTGGCGCTCCGGTCAGGATTGACGAGCCAGATGTCGTTCAGCTCAATCGGCCGCTTGTAGCCCGTGATCATGAGAGGATTCATCCACTGGAAGAGGAGGAGGCTGAGGAAGCTCGCGTTGTATTCTCGACACACTGTCCTTTCCTCCGGTACAGGCGGAGGATTCCGACGGAGCGGATTTATTCTGTGACGCCATGGTACCTTTTCAGGTTCGGTCTGATATGCAAAGGCAGCAGAACTGGCTTCAGTTGCTTCGGTCACTGTCGACTCGACCTTTTCTAACCGTGTACTGTCTTGACTCCTGCCTCGTCCTCCTCTTCTCGTGTCTTTCGGGACTTCCAGGTATTGTGCTCGCTCATCTCTCTTTTCCAGATCCTGCTCCTCGACGTCATTCCGGGAAATGGCACGCTCAACTTCTCTCTCGTCGCCGTCAGTGTGCGCCATAGCAGTTGGGTCCGGCGTGGGGAACGGTCAACAACAATTCAAGGTTGATGGAATCTGTCGAACAGTCCATGACGAAAAGACTGTCCAGGTGGGGAGGGTCAGAGAATATGTAGTATCAATTCCGAAGAATCGGTGACGGGAGGAACGAGGGCCGGGAAGTGATGACTAGGAGGGGAACCAGGATCAGGCGCAAAACATCCTCGGTGCTGGCGTAATGGAAGGCAAAGCGGCTACAAGCGAGAGGAAATGAGTGTTGACTGGGGCGGAGACATTCCACAGTCCTAGGGCTAATCGGAGGTAGAGGGACTTGACCGGGCAGGCCTCTCGTGATGCAGAAGGGTGGACACGAGAACCGGTAGGTCGAGCCATGTCGATTGGACGGCTTTTGTCTCGCAGGCTTTCGGCCTGGATGCATGGGTTGTTGAAAATCTGAACTTCGCCCTATTGGCGTAAGTGATGCGAAGCTTGTATTTGGCCGTTTGCCCCAACAGGGCCAAGTGGGACGATAATGGCGATGCTGGCGATGAGCTTAGCAATCCAAAAGCCCTGGAGCGGCCAATCTGAGTTCTCCGCAAAATTTATTTGAGCAAATGAATCATGGCTTGCCTCTAATGATTGCAATATTGATTGTTCCCGGTGTTTATGGGATGTGGGGAGGGGTTTGAAGGGATCGAAAAGGTGGATGGCTTGTTTTTCGCCTCCGCAGTCGCAGGCATCCAAAGTGAACACCATCATGGAGTCATGGCAGACCGTCTATTCTTCATCCTTGTGTGATCTCGCCATCCAGACTCAACAGTTCTTGGCTGCCTGAACGCACCCTCCCCTCGGCTCGAGCCCTCAAAGCTCGCTCTGAGCTCCCTACGTTTCCCTAGGCTGAGTTCTGCGCAATTGCTCAACACCATTCTTGCGTTTCACCAGAGACCGCTTTTCACTCACCGAATGATCGCTTTTATTTTGCTACAAGCGGTATTACAGCGGCAAGGACAAATCACAATGAACCCCCGGACATTATGCATGACTGCCTGAATCCCGGCCGCTAACCCCACCACCGTGAAATCGCAAAGAAGGGGATCTTTTTGCACCGGCAATTCATTCTTTGAACCTCGCTACGTTTACCAAGCCGGGTAAGACGTGCCGGTAGAAACCAAAATCTCGGGCCCGAGATTTTTTCTAAACTTTCCGATCGGACGTGGAGGCAACAATTGCGCGATCCGCTACCCAACTGAGAATGGATAGCAGACAACGAACTCACCATTCAATGGAGTTGTCTGCGTCCCGCTATGAACATGAGGTGGAAACAGGGCGCTATTGTAGCGTAGACTTGTGCATGGCTCGAAGGAAAGAGGAGGCGAGTTGGGCATTGCGAGAAGTCTGCTTACAGATGCTGTTGAATCGGCCCAGAAAGCAGGGTCGGTCCAGTTGGCGCACGCCCCCGGCTGCATACAACGTACTGTACCTATGATTAGCTCGCTAGGTCTATTGGAACGGAGTATCGAGTAGGTAAGGTTCCAGCTTCAGAGCCCACCTGGTCTTACCAACACGTTCTCAATACTTGTACATGTTTGACAGTGGTTATAGCTTACCCGTCAACGAATTATCCGGCACCTCTCCCTCTTCCCCTCCCCCGTCTGGACATCCTCTAGAACCGGAGTATCGGGCTCACATTAGGGACAGGAGCCTGATACGAAGAACGTGAGATGCTAAAGCAGATGCATTATTCTTTCTATAATCACTTTATGCAGCGCCGGCGTAGCATTGCATTCTATGGCCGGCCTTATTGTCATTACCATCGAGTGATTGACTGGCTAGGAGGCATAGGGGGCAGTCATTGCCCCAGTCGGCAGCTTGTTCAGCCACTGGAGCCCTATACTGAAAGCATACTTTTAAACAAGCGGAGTCGCTTTCAAGCGCCTCTAGGACGTGTCTTTTGATGCCTCGCCTGCAATATGCAATGCACAAAACCTCCTAAAAGTTTGTACTTGCAGCGACTCCCCTAAGAAGGTCCGTGGTCCTGCGCAGTTCAGTGACCTTCTTGTCAACCCCTTTCCAGGAATCCGGGCCGATGATCACTCTCAACAAATTTTCTGTCTTGATAAGCCCTCCAGCTTCGCCTTCTCCTGTGGCAGCTTCAAACATCACCTGAGCAGCCTTGCCCGGGTCTCCCATTGCTATCTTGGGCAAATTTGAAATGAGTTGAAGCCTTTGGTTCACCGGATGATCGCCGCTATATTCGACTGACGGCTGAATGTGTCGACCTGTGCTCGAATTGCCGAATTCGGTCCTGTATGCACCTGGCACAATGATGAGCACTCTGATCCCAAACTGTGCAACTTCCTGACTGCATGACTCGGATGCAGCTTCCAGGGCAGCTTTGCTTGCCGCATAGACACCGCACGCAAGACCTGGAGCGACGCCCTGCGTGCTGGAGACATTCATGATGACCCCCGATCCTCGTTTTCTCATCCCAGGAAGCACAGCCTGCATGATCCTCAGTGGCCCAAGAAAATTGACTTGCATCTGGAAAACAGTATCGGCATCAGGTATATCCTCCAAAGCGCCTAGAACACTTATGCCGGCATTGTTGACAAGTATGTCAATGCCACCGAAGAGGGATTCTGCAAATTGTATCGTCTTTTTTATTGCTTCTTCTGACTGTGTCGTATCGAACGTGATCCATTTGCCGCCACTACCTTCAACTTCCGATACCAATTCTGGCGTTTTTGAAGGGTTGCGTGATGAGGCGACCACAAGATGGCCCTTGGCGATAGCGTAGCGAGTCAAGGCAAGACCCAGGCCAGATGACGAGCCGGTGATGAACCAGATTGGTGCTGCTGCTGTGCTGGACATTTCCATACGAGGAGCGCAATGATATAGGGTCACCATTCAACAAAGGAGAGAATCCTATTCCACGTTCAGAGTTGAGCGAAGACGTCCACCATTGCAGTTCTTGTACTATATAAAGATTCGAGGACGAGTGACTGAAAGTTTTCGGACATACGAACGGATTTTGCAGGTCAGTCGGCGATTGGCAACTTTGCTGGTACGCTGGTGTTCTCCGACAGGAGAAGATGCTTTGTTCTTGTCAGCTGCATGCCCAATGAGTTCTACGACTTTACATCACAACCGCTGCGCAGCGGATGTTGTCTTTGCTAGATCTGCAAGTGGCTGACTCGACATGAAAAGCTAAAGGTGCCTGAATCAAGTTGAATCGAGGGGAAAGGGGAGATATCTGGCAATATTCAGGGTCTGCTAGACCCTCTCACATATGGTGTGAGATTATTTGTATAGGGATTGTTAAAGCCTTCAACTTTGCATGGGAACGACACTGACACATATAAACCTACGAGGTCTGCGAGGTACAAGGTTTTCAGGAAGACCCGGCAGTGCCTCGGAATGTGATCGGATGCGGAAAACATGCAGTATTATTTAGCTGCGATGTGATTGGCTCTGCAATTGGGAGCATCGCACGCCACTTGCCCTCGACTTTCAATCCAATCTCAATCACCTTCAACAGCTACTCTCCGCTCCAATCCATCACAATATTTCCGGTCTTGTGCCATAACTGCTGTTCCTGGCAAGCTTCGACGTCGGACATGGCAGCTCTACGCACAGCATCGCGCTTGGTGGCGCCCGCCCGAGCTACCATCCGATCCTCCTACGCTGCGAGATCATACGCCACCGTCACCAAGGACAGTGCGTACGATCTGTCTGCCAGCCGACCGCCAGTTTCTCCCTCCAAGACTAGTACGGTGCAAGAGCCACGACCGGACAAGGATGCAAAGATCAAGACATTCCACATCTACAGATGGAACCCCGACGAGCCGACGTCGAAGCCGAGGATGCAAACATACACTCTGGACTTGAACAAGACTGGGCCTATGATGCTGGATGCGCTGATCCGAATCAAGAATGAGGTAGACCCGACGCTGACCTTTCGTCGAAGCTGTCGAGAGGGTATTTGTGGCAGCTGCGCCATGAACATTGACGGAGTGAACACTCTTGCTTGTCTCTGTAAGATTTGCGACTCATCTCCGTCCATGTGCCTCAAATTGACAATCCTTTACAGGCAGAATTCCCACCGATACAGCGAAGGAGTCCCGGATCTACCCCCTGCCGCATACCTACGTGGTCAAAGACTTGGTTCCTGACCTCACGCAATTCTATAAGCAATACAAATCAATCAAGCCGTTCTTGCAACGAGACACAAAATCACCAGATGTAGGTTCTCTGGCTATATGTAGCGAAAGAAAAGACGTCTACTGACACGTTTACAGGGCAAGGAAAACCGACAGTCACCAGCCGACCGCAAGAAGTTGGATGGGTTATACGAATGCATTCTCTGCGCCTGTTGCTCAACTTCATGCCCATCTTATTGGTGGAATAGTGACCAATATCTGGGCCCTGCCATCCTCCTCCAATCTTACCGCTGGCTAGCTGATTCTCGGGACGAACGCAAGGCAGAACGCAAGGAAGCGTTGGACAACAGCATGAGCTTATACCGTTGCCATACAATTTTGAACTGCTCGAGGACTTGCCCTAAGGGGCTCAATCCTGCGAAGGCAATTGCAGAAATCAAGAAGAGCTTGTCTTTTGCTTAGTTTTTGGGTGCGAGGAACCAGAGTTCGGGTTGGGCGTGGAGTACAGTATGTGTTCAGTACGACTCAGACCTCAAATCACACAATTTGGTCCGGTCAAATAGCAAAAATGCTGTATATGTAAATGCAATGCATGATACTTGACGATATGACAATATCAAGGCATTTCACGTTCATACTCATGACACGGCATGGGAAGCCGGAGCCCTTCACACAGCACTGCCAGTATCGTCATCATTATTGGCGGGCACTCTCCTACCTTATCAGGATTGGAAATGCACTAATCTCACTCGGCCGAATGCTTGCATGCGGGCCAGGCAGATATTATTACTATTAAAACCCCATAACAATCGCGCCATTGAGCCCAGGTATTGCGATCCTCCCTCCGGCAGGGCTAAGAGCATACACATACATATACAATGGAGAGCTCATGCTCAGGTCCAGCTCTCGGCAGCCTACAGCTGTGGCTTGATTCCCTAAGACCTTCCACCACCAGTCGGAGGACGCGTTCGGCGGAATGCGTCCCGACCACGTCGCAGGCAAGACAACAACAGTCCCTTACCAATCGGCCCTTTGATCAGCTACATCCCCTCAACAAGGTTTCGGCTGCGGACGATGGCGACAATGAGACGGTCTTGTATTTGGGATATGGATCCAACTTGAGTGCTGAGACATTCAGAGGAAAAAGAGGCATACGCCCGTTATCACAGGTCAATGTCCTTGTCCCGAGCCTATCCTTGACCTTTGATCTACCGGGAATCCCATATTTCGAGCCGTGCTTTGGCAATGTTCGCTACAGAGATGTCACACCCTACGGAGACGGAGACACCACGACCACGAAGGACTACCACAAAGATCGTTGGAAAAAGGGTATGGTCGGGGTGGTCTACGAAGTGACAAAGTCCGATTTTGTGCACATCATCGCTACAGAAGGTGGTGGCGCAGGATATCAAGATGTGCTTGTTGATTGCTACGCCCTCAATGGAGGCCCAATGGAGGATGTCCCAACCATGCCCTCGGGACAACCTTTTAAGGCGCACACCCTGTTTGCACCCACAAAGACAACTCGACCTGATCCATCCTATGCACAACCAAGCCCAAGATACCTAAAGTTGATTACAGACGGTGCCGAAGAGCATGGATTGCCCCTCGAATATCAAGCCTTCCTCCACCAGATCCGTACATTCCACCTCACAACTATAAAGCAGAGGTTGGGCTCCTTCATCTTTCTGAGTGTATGGTCTCCCTTGTTCTTGTTCTTCATGGGTGGGGCTGCTGCGATATTTTTGAGACCAGACGGAACCTATCCAAAGTGGTTTGCAAAGTTCTTGAATGCTATGTTTGCGGCATGTTGGGCGAGTTACGACAACTTCTTCAAAGAAATTTTTGGAGATGGCGAACGGACTATGGGGGACAAGAATGCAGACCATGAAGGTGACGCTGGCGATAACATTGGTTCTGCTCTGGACGAGAAAGAGCCATTGATTGAACGGACGCAGCATAAATATGGAGCAGTGAGTGTGGTGGAACGAATTGTATGAATGAGTGTATGACAATTTCAAGAGAGATACATGGACGGTTTGGATATACGATTAGAGATGGCTTTGAGTTGCCTTCTGCTTACTTTGAAGGCATGGCAGATGTGTTGAATATTCGGTGAGTTGAACGAGGAGTTTGCGCTCTCTTATATGGGTGGCCATCTACAACGATCCTCTAAACTCTTTCATCTATTCTTCTTGCTTCACTGCGTTCTCAGTCGATGCACCACTCCTACCACGCTTTCATTGATCCTTCGCCATCTCCCTATAATGGACACACAGTCTCATTTCCAGACCTCATTTTCAGCTCTTGTGAGATATCTCCAGAAAGGATTCCGAGCAGAAGGAGTCGTGAGGCAAGTCTGCGCCACTGAGGACCACAAATTGGAAGACTGATCTGGTTTCTTCTATGCAGTCTACCAGACGAGATCGTCAAGCCGTTCAGGAAACCCTTCAATCCCACCCAAAGCGCCCTCCTTCGCAGTCTCCAGAAGCTGTTGGATGATGGCCGACCCAAGAATATCGTCCGTCTTGACTCACAGTCTTTCTACATCGTCGCGTCGGTTATTCTTCACTTCCCTTACTCGGAGACACAGAACAAGCTGCTATATCTTTTCATAGTTGGTGCCTCCTTGTGTTTGGCTAAATTGGGCTCATTCAATCAGGAAACCGTCCGACAATACCAAGACGAGAATACATTGGCTGCAGTCTTGTCCCGGATACAAAGGACTGCAGTTTCTCCTGCAAAAATCCAAGAGCATGGCAACTACATCGGGAGGAAGTTGGGGCCTTGCGTACTGCGCCATCTAGTCAGCAGTGACAAAAGACCACAACATCGTTGGAGAGTATTGCATTCCCACAACCTCGACCCCAGTTGCAGTGATATTGCACTAAGCTGACGCTGCAAAGCTAGCGCAATTCCTCTCGGTCCTGCTGCGCTCCAGCTCGATTGTGACAAACCAGATAATGGATACTGATGAAAGGTATTCAGATGCCCGATATGTATACCTTCACTGACTCGGAGCCAGCCAGCACTTGACATCTATACTCGAAATAGAACAGAACTATTTTCTTCGCATCCTAACAGCCGATGTGCTGCGAGAGCTTCTGTTTAATGGGGCAGAAAGGGAAGCTCTGAAGAAGTCGTCCAACAAACCCAGTATTGTGGATAGCCTTCCTGTCTCAAAGAACGGCGATGCCACGTGGATGAGTAAGGTTGTCGACCACCTTAGTGGAAATGATCTCGCAAGAGCATTTGCTGGACAGTATGAGGTTCGTGGCACGGTCTCCAGGGCTGAGGCTAAAATCCTGCAGGGCCGAGCGTATCTTCAGAGTACAGCGCCTCGAATGTGACGGAAGCGAATACTTCGCAGGCTCTTCACCATTTGTTGCGACGGTGTCAAGCGAGGTTGCCTTTTTAATACCCAACGGCGGGGATATGCTCACATTACTTTCTGTCCCTGTGTCACAGAACATGTCCCTCAATCAGCAGGCCCTGGATCCCGAATTATCGACCATCCTTGAAATCCGATATCCCGGGGTTGAAGGGGATCGATTTATAAATGGAGCCAAAGGCGCCATAAACAGCCTCGCGATAACCTTTGATGACCAGGATGCAGTGAAAACGTTCATTCAGATGGTTGAGGAGCGGCAGCATGAGAATATACGAGATAGCGTGCTAGGTGCGCCAGGAACTCCTAAAAAGCACTCTATTGCCTTTATGGAATTCGATTCAGCTTCAGCAGAAGACAACCCCGGAAAGGGAACAAGATCGAATTCTACAGTGGCCATCGATGCTAATCCTTCTTCCCCTCTTCACAACATTTCATCGCATAAGCGGCACAATCAAGATTCGACAGCTACGTCTGCGATGCAGATTCATGCCTCCACGGTTCAGCTTGCCGAAAGATCAAGCAATAAATTGTCTAAGGATGCACTGGGACCGAAGCTCTCCCTAGATGACGAATCCTTGATCGGACTGCCACATACTTCTCAGAGTAGCCCAAAGCGTGTGCGGTCAAGGGCTAGGATGACCTCAGGACGGGTGCAGCTGGGTCGCAGAAATACGGAAGTGGATGTTGCGGAAGGTGCTATTGAGAAAGAACCAGCATCCCAATCGCCTTCAGATGCAGAAAGTATCATTGTAGTTGACTTTGCCCACAAAAACCCCAGACCAGAGATCGCTATGGCTAAAGTGGTGGTTCCCCAGCCTGATGCACAAAGCGATTCTCAAGCTGAAGGAGGAACAGCCAAAGTGGGCCTCAAGCGGAGGACAGTCAAAGACGTTACAGCTCTTCAGAACGAACAGATGCAGAAACCACTCAAATCCACATTAGAGGCCGCTGACTTTGACCTCCCACCTTCCAGTGATGAGGAAATTCGTCCCATAAAGAAGGCAAAGACGAAAACTTCTATGATCCCGACCAAGTCATCTCTGAAGGAATCCAAAAGCACGAAAAAGGGGAACTTTCAGACCGCAGTTTCACCAAAACGACACAAGAAAAAGCAGATTGAGAAGATGATCAGGCCAGCAGGTGAAAAATCCCAGAGGACGGCCGCCTCAACGAGGTCCAGGCGGGCTGCCAAAAAAACACCAACGTATGTCGAGGAACCTGATGAGAGCAACGAGGATACCACAAAGGATGATATCGAAGAAAGAGGGAGGGAGAAGCATGAAACGCATGACAAAGCTGGGGAGGCTGTTCGAGGCTCCCTTCCCCTCAGCAAAGGGGCAACGAAAAAGGGTCTGAAAGCTTCCCAACGCGGTTTTGCATCGAATATGCAAGAGATCCTTGACGGAGACAGCACCGATGGGGAGGATGGACTAGCACGAGGCCCTCTGGCATGCTACCCTCCAGACGACCAACTCACACCAATGCACGGCTCCGCTGCGCGGCAGACCAGCCCTGAACAGGCTGTAGCGAGCAACGAGAAGCACACATCAAAGCATTCGGGCGAAAATGCCGTCTCTAAAACTATTGCTGGTTCAAAGGGTAATGATCAGCAGAAATCTACTTACCAAGGCGACTCGAAGCGACCGAGTGAGAGTTCGATACCTCCAGTGAGCGAAAAGCTACTGCGAAAGACTAAAATCGTGCACTTTGGACCTCAAGGCCCTGGTAATCAGGCTGTTCCAATCAAGTCTCCAGTGACACTTAACGATTACGAATCGACAAAGGAGATCAGTCCAACCCCCAATCGTGTAAGGGTCAGGCAAGATGAACATGTGGAAGACATCGACGAACTTGTTCCGGACTACTGCGACGAGTCTTCACCGAGCCCGCCACAAATCGAGGAAACCCGGATTCTATTTGCACACGATGGGGATGATTTACTGGAGGAGCCTGGTGAACGCCAAGGGCTGGATATTTATACACATACTGACAACATAGGCGAGCAAATCGTCTCAGCTTCTGATAAACGGACGACTATCATCAACGAACCAGAAACTTCCAGGCATGTTATCTCCAGAACTGAGAAAACGGCCAGTGGGAACGCCTCCCAGCTTTCTAGCCCTCCTCGCTTGCACAAGACCGGTATACACCAAACCAGACTACAAAGACCGTTCCTTACTGATGATGCGTCTCATTGTTACGCTTCTAGAGCCAACGGAACGCAAATCACTGGAGACTCGATAGCCCAGGCCATAAAGACCAATTCCGCCTCGGATCAGGGATATACACAAACCAGAGAACCCGTTGGTAACAGCAAGAATCATGCAGGTTGTCAAATACCCGCAACGAAAGATTCCAGCACACGGAGTGCCGTATCCCATGCACTCCGTTCAACTTCTGAGGAAATCATACAATTTGAAAATCCAGAGCCGACTCGAGAGTTGAACAATACGGGTCTGTCTCGCAGAGTCAATGCTGTACCCAAGATTCACCGTGATATTGTATCATTAACGCAGGACAACCCAGTGGCGGGCCCGCAGAGCACGCGTGAGCCTTGCGCGTTGCTCCCGCATATTGCAGCCGATTCAATGGCTCCGCCTCCACCACCAGCCGACTCGGTCAGGCAGCCCAGTTCTCTTCGCAGAATACGACCCGCAGGACAGGCTAGGCAAACAGCTCTTCCTCTGAAAGAAATGAGACAGCCCGTCATTACGGGGCCTATCAGGGTGAAAAAGAGCATGAGCCTGCCTCTCGTTATTGAGCCTGAGCTTGAGCCCGAATTACCTCCAGCAACGCCAGACTCGTTCTCCACGCGTCTTCACCTGCATGACCGCTTTTCAATTAATGAAGTGCCAGACAATGGAGGCCTGAAAACGACAGGAGTAGACACGTGGCAAAACGTTGGTAACGACAGCTTGACTATTGTAAATGGGGACGAAACAGTCTATGGAGATTGTCTAGGCTGCGGGCCCAAGCGAGGGCGGAGACAACAATCTGACTCGGAACATGATGGCTCGACGACTGCGTCTCCTTCCAACAAACCCAGAGGAGACTCTAGACGAGGCGACTCGATAATAGCATTTCCATCTGCCCGTGAGTCTCAACGGGGTATGCTTGATGCTATCATCAACATAACTAATGTAAGCCAATCCCTTGTACCCCTTGGCCTGACTGATATGTGCCCAGGATGTCCTATTCCGATTCGGCTCAGAAGAAGACGCCATGAGATCGAAGGTCAGCGAGTACGATCGTGGAGGGGGAGTAATTATCCAGACTCTAACAGACACGTGGACTCAACGTCTGGAACACGAGCGACACCTCCTCGAGGATATCTTGAAGGAGGAGAAAGACGTTCTGACAACGGCGCTGCAACTTGTACAATGTACGGACCAATTGGGTGGAAACTGGAGAAAGACCATTTATAATCGGGAGTTGACAAGGCAAGTACAGGACAAAGGCAAGGGCGTTGCACGGAAGATTGAGAACCTGAAGAATAGAGGCTGAGCAATATTGAGCAAAAGTGGAGGTCATACGGCCGTGTTCCTGGAGGGAAGAAGTAGCTTTCTGTACTTTGATAGACTCGGCTTTTTCCGACCATGGACTGATACATGGACAAGGTATAGTCTAAATGTACGTTGACTGAAGAGTAGTATTTCGCCAGACACAACGCGAGCTTTTTATATCTCAGAGGACCACTCTCTTGGTCACTGATTCAAAAATGCCGTCCCGTAGCCGCCTGAGCGAGAAGATCCTTGGGCATTTCGATCGTCTCCTCGGTACAATTTCCGTCCTTGTCGACCACGACGCCGTGATTCTTCTCTATCACCTTCCACTCCCCGATCTTGTACGTCGTGGGCTCACTGGCCACGATGACGTGCTTGCCGTGGTCCTCGGGCTTGAGGGTGGCGTTGGGGTTCTTTGCGCCCGAGGCGTTGTCCGGGTACTTCCTGTTGAGGGTGACACCCGCGGTGGTGCTGTAGTACAGGCTGGGCGGGTTCTCGACGGCGTGGTTGCGCAGACGCACGGCGATCAGCTGCTCGCCGTCGGTGCAGCACACGTTCATGGAACACGCCTGGACGTTCTCGGCACCCAGCGTCTCCTGTTGCAGGCGGATGATAGCGCGGAAGGCCTCGACCAGCGCGCGCAGCATTTCTTGCGGCGTGTACTGCCGCTCCCAGCTCTGCGAGCCGCCGCCGGCCGACCGGGTCAGGTTGGTCATGTACAAGGCCGCGAGGTGCTCCGAGTCGGTAGTGCCGTGGATGTTTTCGTACGCCGACTTCTCCAGCAGCGCGAGCAGCGGCCGGTGGATGTCGGTGAAGTGCGAGATCAGGCCGTTGTGCATGATCGTGTGCCGCCCAAACACGAAGGGGTGGTTGTTGATCGCCGCCACCGAGGCGCCCGTTGCGGCGCGGATGTGCGCGAACGCGGCCGTCGTGGACGTGCCGGCGCAGATGCTGTGGAAGTTTGCATCGTTGTTCGGCGGTTGCGCGTTCTTGTAGGTGGCCGGCCGGATGCCTTCGACGCTGTTGATGAACGAGGAGCGTACGGGAGTGTACCATACCAAGCCGAAGCCGTCGACGTTGTTGAGGCGGTTGCGCAAGGTGATCTCGAGCTTGGATGTCTGCTCGCCAGGGGCGTGCGAGAAGAGCTTTGGCAAGTAGTGGTCATGGACCTGTTTGGCAATGCCGTGCTCAGGGGTGATGAGCACGTCCTCCAGGAGGCACTCTTCATCAGGCGAGATGTAGGCGAGCCACCGACACATGTTGTATCTATACCCTGTTGTTCCCTTGCCTTGAATCCCACCGAATAAGGTATTTTTTTCTTTTTATACTGTTTTTCCTTCTCTGTGCCAGGCCCGCTAGTTGACTGTGAAGATATCAGTTTCTATCCGAACAACGTTCTCATATAGACAAGAAAACGAATGGCCGGTTTTGTATGAATGTTATTTCCGTCGAGGTACGGTGGTCAGACTAGAGCACGGTAGATATCTCAGGCAGAGCGGAGAGGAGGCAACATGACAATAAAATTCCAGCTACTTATGTATAAGCGACGGGCCACGCCGAAGGCGTTTGGATAAAACAAAAAGGAGGAAAAAGGAGTCCGAGAAAGGGGCTCGAAGGAATGGAGGGAAGCACTTTGAAGTATGTTTACATGACTGGGACATGGAAACATCAGCGTTCACGACGCCAAGTGCTCCCACATTCCTCGAGGTGAGGTCCCCAGGGTGCCGTAGCCATTTTCAAACTTGGAAGTAGATGCAAGTATCTCTCCAAAGATGCTGTATACTCATACGCGATCTCAGAGCCACGTAATCGGTCAATCAGCTGTGCAGGGATTTCGGGAAAAGGGTAGAAGAGGTTGTTACGTCACCGCACCCCAGATTGGTTTAGCATAATGTCTAAGCTTTAGCCAAGCACTGTCGCGTGCTAGCGTGTTTAATATCCACGCTACCATCCTAAGCAGAGCTTGGCAATTTACTTCTGCAGATATTGCCAGGGCATGTGTTTACTTGTACCTGGACTTTCACTTTGATTTCACCTTTCTCTCCTTCTCACAATTTCTCATCGTTACATTCCTCCTTATCCCCTCTTTACCCTGCGACCCGCGATAGAACGGTACCGAAGATGTATTGCATCTCGACCGTGGCGATGGATACCACAGAATTTCTCTCAACTCAGAGGCCAGAGCAGCTCCCGACCAAATACTACAATTTGATGCCCGGAAGATTTTGAAAATCCTGCTAGTTCTGATTGAACTCTGCCAGCAATTTGAGGTGAATCGTCTCTTCCAAGCCCAGGGTCAAAGCGACCGAATGCAAACCTAACAAATCCCTCGAGTTGCTGGTGAGAGATTCAAACCATCGCCCTACTGCCCAAGGAAATACCATTGCTTGCATCGAAGCCAGAACGGCCGAGCGGAATGGGAAAAAAAAAAGGCCTGGAGAGCTCCAAAAGCCGTTGCGAGCCCAAAACGGGATGACACAACCCTTCGAGAAGACCAACAGTGTCCCAAACGAGCTGTCTACCCAAGTAGCACTGTCAAATTGTCTAGATAGAAGACGACAAGTGTCTTTATTCCACTATTGGAGATCTTAGCAAGGAGTTCATGGAACTGTGCGACCAAAAGCACTTGCCACCAAAAGGGAGCCAAGCCAGCGTGGATGTTGAAATACACAATTCTCATGCCAGAGGATCAAAATGGCTGGGTGCAGAGATTTGAAGCACCTCAACACTGGCCGGCAACTTATTATGCCGTGCGTCTGCATGGAAACCATTTTCGCAAGATCTAAAATTCCCCGTCTGGCAGCAACATGTTGCGCCGCTCCCGTTGCACCGCCTCTTAGCGCGTGTCTGGCCTTCCTGGTGAATCCCATATGGGGACCAGAGAAAGTTCCCTGTTCCAATGGACATCGAAAACCGGTCAAAGGCACCAGGATCGAGTCCAAGAGGACTAATCCATGAGGAGATGAGATCAGGAGTTCCGTCTACCTAAATGGCCACCAGCATATATGAGGTGAACCGTCCTACTCAAAGCGAAGGGCCAAAGCGGCCGAATGCAAGAAAAAAAAAATCCCTCATTTTGCTGGTGAGTAAGAGTATCTCTTACCATTCCCGTACGGGCCAAATGCCTTTATGTTGCGAAGATCGAGTTCGTCATCTGCGAATTGCTGTCAGACAGGAACCCAGCCAACTGGAACTGTCGCAAGCCAACAACATGGTCTCCGCGAGTAACGGCAGTGACAGTTCTCACAAAGCTTGTGAGCTACGCAGCTGCGTGCTGGCGAATTGACGTTGGATGTGTTCTCCCAAAGGCAGCGTTTCTCTTGTGTCAGAAATTCCTAGAGCAATTCTAAATGGGCAAGCATAATGCTTCTACTGTGCAACAAGCACGAAACTGCCTCTGTCTCCAAATCGGTCCGAATATCATGGACGAAAGACTGTACCGCGGACAGCAAGATCAGCAATCCCTGGAAGCAACACCTGCTATGGATCCAGATCGCATGGCACATCACAAATAGCCCCAAGGCGGCTCACGGCATATATTCATTGATATCCTTGAAGATCCATGCTGCGTTCCAATTTTGCTAACTTTCGATCACAGGCACATATCCACGCTGCGATGGCTATGTACTGTCCCGCGACATATTACCAAGCAGTCTGGTGCGGTCAACTTCGTCGCCTTTGGATCTGTGAGCAGGTCCCATCGCTAGCAAGGTCGAGATACTTAACCAACTCAAATAGAATCAGAAGCTCATACATGTTCACCGCCTTCGAGTATGCATCGTCAGCTCATCGCCTGATAAAGTGCAAGACAAATAGCGTGAGCTAGTTTGGTACATCGGCAAGAGGGATCAAACACGATGTACGTTTGATGCCTCCTCCGTGAAGGAATATTCCCCCTGACCAGAACAAGAACCCTGATTTCCAACGATACAGAAACATCTCGCCGACCGAGAATACAAAACGCAAATGAGCGTGGCCTAAGACATCGGGCCAAAAACACCTAGCATGTCTAGTCGGATTATGTGGAGCATGCGACAGTTGCAAAAGAGAGGATGGGCATATTGCGAAGTATTGAGACTCCGAAAGGGCAAAGACAACAAACCCACCAGCCGGAACAACCACACCGCGCTCACCCTCCTAGCGGAATACTACGACATAAAAGGAACGCATTCGAGCACTCAAGGAATTGCAGGAAAGTGTGAAAGAGGAGGAGTCACAGCAAGGCCACATCAGACTTTACTCGGTGTTCTGTTGATTTCGAGATGGGTGCAAGGACGAGGAGAAGAACACTGCGGCGGTGGTAGCGCTGTGATGGTCGGAAACTCCAGCAGAGCAATGCTGGCTGGGCAGATATGACAAGGAGAATTGGCAAAGCCACGGGATGGACAGGTATCCCAGCACATTTGCAGGCAGCACTCGGCGAAGTAGCGAGAGGCAACGTCCAACACGTTCATGGGCGGAGGGTCTCGCATATTTGCAGGGTTTGGACATACGTCGAAGGTACAGGAGAGGGGGCCATCAAGCGCTGCGAACAGCCGATTCAGATATCAGTCCACGCAGAAGAGGAAGGGAGGGGTTCCAAGAGGTTCAGCCGTTCACGTTGGTATGCATGTCTTCGAGGCGAGGGAGAAATGGCACAGAATCTATCCTAGGACTCCTGGTTGATAGGTGGTGCCAACCTACCGGCCTCTCCACCGAACTCTTTCCTCACGCTGTTCCACGCGGATTCCTGTACAAGTAAAGAGGACGAGAACTGTCTATTCATCCGCGTGTTCTGATTGCCTTGTTTGTGCGTCACGAACCCTGATCCCACACATCCTCCCTCTCTGCCGCGTCGTACAAGTTCTTGGACCAGAGGGCCAGGGACATCAAGCTCAACGATCCTCCCACCCTCCATGACAGCGTCTTAATTGCTCTGGCAGACAGTAAAGGCGTCGATGCAGAGCACCCGCCACCGTTGTGAGAGCAAGTACAAGCCACCTCCGTTGCTGGAGAGATTTTGGGGACATCATCAGAAATCGTGCTGCGGCAATGGTCGTGCTCGAGAAGAAGAACAGTTCCCGTCTTCTTGGAATTGAAGGGAGGTCTAGTCACGCTGAGGAATCCTCTTCTCTATGCGGGAATCAGTGTTGGATAATAGTGCTGCAAATACCAGTCCGCCCAGTCCGCTGGGTGCAAGTAAACATGGGGCAGCCAAGGCTTTTTCCAAGGAGACTTTGCGAGCCACTTCACCATCTTCCCAACGAGCCACATGACACCTGTGCAACTTGTATAATAGACCGTTTCATAGTCTTCTTGGATTTTTTATAATGTATTTCTAGACTTGTCGATCCTGCTGACAACCCCGTCTTCTCTCCTGTCACCTCCGTACGTCTTCCACGAACCACATGAACAGACTCGGCCGGTTCGATTCTCCCCCCAATGTCCTTCCAGGTGCCCCAGAATGTTCCTTCGTTCAGCAGCACTCAACGCACGCATGAGGACACATACTGGCGGCAGAAACAAACTAGTAATGGCCATGCAAGAGGAGGACCCGCTAGTGGAATCACATCCAAGATTAACGACATCTTCGGCGAAGACAGGGGCCTGCCCATGTACAAAGATAAACCGCATTTTCCCTCAAGTCGGCGGAGAGGACAGGGTTTCTTTCGACAGAAAAGAGTGCTGGCATTGATTGGTTCTGCGTCACTACTGTTTCTCTGGTGGGTGGGATGGTTACCATGGAGCTCCCGCCAGTACTACGATCCAGCTGACCACCAACATTCTTTCTTCCACGCCGAAGACTGGTCAGAACAGAGGGAGGCCGTAAAAGAGGTATTCAAGACATCTTGGGACGGTTATGAGAAATATGCTTGGGGCATGGACGAATACCACCCTCTTTCGAGGAAGGGAAAGAACATGGTTGAAGGTGGCATGGGTTGGATTATTGTGGACGCATTGGATACGGCCATGATGATGAATTTGACCTCGCATGTCGCCAAAGCAAGAGAATGGATATCTACGTCGCTTTCTTACACTGCCGATCACGAAGTCAACACCTTTGAGACGACCATCCGCATGCTCGGCGGTTTACTATCAGCATACTACCTATCAACGACTTTCCCACATCTTGCACCACAACGGGACGACGACGTAAATCAACCCGGAGAGGACCTATACATCGAGAAAGCGACGGATCTTGCCGACCGTCTCCTCGGGGCCTACGATTCACCTTCAGGGATCCCATATGCGTCTGTGAACCTAAACACCAGCCAGGGAGTTGGTTCGCACGTCGATGGAGGGGCCTCCTCTACTGCGGAGGCGGCGACTCTACAACTAGAGATGAAATACCTGGCAAAAATAACGGGAGAGCCGATCTACTGGACGAAGGCCGAGCACGTTATTGAAGTCATCGAATCCCAAAAACGCGAAGACGGTCTCTTACCAATCTACATATACCCTGCCACGGGCGAATTCCGGGGCGTAAATATACGGCTGGGATCCCGCGGCGACAGCTATTACGAATATTTGATTAAACAGTACCTTCAAACGGGTAGCGTGGAGGGGGTGTACTTGGATATGTGGGAAGAGGCACTCGAGGGTGTCAAGAAACACTTGATCACTTATTCCGAACACGCATCCTTGACCATCCTGGCCGAAAGGCAAAGTGGACTCAACGCCCCTCTGACAGCCAAGATGGATCATCTAGCATGCTTCATGCCTGGCACCATAGCCCTAGCAGTGACCGAAGGACAGACGGTTGAGCAAGCGAAGGCCAGACTGGGGAGCAAGTGGACAAAGAAACATGACGAGAACCTTAAGCTCGCAGAGGAATTGATGAAGACGTGCTGGGGCATGTACAAGGTCACTCCGACTGGCCTCGCCCCCGAGATCTGCTATTTCCATACCGACAATCCCGCTCCGCAATGGCGCGGACATGTTGACTCGGCGTGGAGACCGCCACACGCCGCCGAGCTCTCCGACGATGCCGATGCCGACTGGCGCCATGACTACGATATTCACACAAACGATGTGCACAATCTTCAACGACCCGAGACAATCGAATCCCTCTTCTACATGTACCGCATTACCAAGGACAGGAAATACCGGCAATGGGGGTGGGAAATGTTTGAAGCCTTCCGCGAGCACACCAAAGTCATTGATGAATTGACAGGCCAGGTTTATGCCTACACCTCCCTGGACACTGTGATGGAAAACCCTGTCAAAGAGAGGAAACGGCGCGATAACATGGAAAGTTTCTGGTTGGCCGAGACCCTGAAATATTTCTATCTGCTCTTCTCGGATGACGACTTCTTTCCTCTCGAAAGCGTCGTTTTCAACACGGAAGCTCATCCATTCCCGAAGTTTGACATATCAGGAAGCAAGGTCTTTACAACAGGCTGGCGCAGGACCAAAGGCTTGACTTCTGAGCGTAAGTCTGAGGGCGGTGTGGTCGAAGATGACTCTGAACAGCTCAAAAGTATACGTGTTGGAAGTGGTGTACGCTTTGACGACAATGGAAACAGCATCCCGGTTCCCGCGGAGGTTGGGGAGCAACAGGTCCCGGCTGCTGTTGGCGAAAATGGGCACGATTTCTCTCAGGGCCTACCAGTTCGCGCGCTTTCAGATGGCATAGTGTCGCTTGAAAATGGCGAGGATATCGCCAAAGAGGGAGGCGATTAAGATGAAATCTGGAGATGACTTGATCACTGTGTCTTTGAGCCGGGAGATCGGTACCATGTCCTGCTTGAACACGATGCTTTCTGGCCAGAGGTATTGGCTGGTCCGCATACTTTGATCTCGAGAGCGCTGTACCAAAATCTGGTTGTGTTTGCATGGAAGCAAGGCTGCGTGTGCAATCGTGCTTTTGGACGATTGGGCCGGGGTGGTTGGAAATGATCACAACAAACAGGAGCATTGCAGGTTGGTTTTCATTTTGGGACAAAAGCGAGCCAAGGGATAGAAGGCGTTTGGAAGAATCCCGAACGAATCATGTTCTCCGGGCATTGGCGGAGATTTGAAGTAAGCATTGTTCATGCTTTCTCTTTCTGCTGGGTATTTTGGTAGAGTGTTTGTGGATCGCCATGATTTCGCCATACGCAAGTAAAGGAAGTAAAGGCCATCGCGCCCGTTGTAGAGGCTCCGTCAGCTATAGTATGCGTATGGTTCAAGGACTCGACCACCGCGAAGGATCCGTACAGTACCGTCCTTTCCCTGCATCAGACACACACGGTGCGTGGCCCTTTAAACTCAGTACTTCGATCAAGTCTTTGACTTGGCCTGGCTTGCACGGAGACAGAAGTACCGCATTCGCGACCCACGAAGCCCGTGGATTCGTTTCACTCGCTCGCCTCCTATGAGACGATTTAGCGTATCCTCGAACCGTGGCTTCGACCGAACCTGTGCCCTTCTAGCGCTCGGCATAAATTATGTAGTGTCGTCCCGATGTTTCTCAGCACAGGTTTGTGGAAAGGTGATTATGGCGTCTGTGGAAACGTCGCCTTGGGGTGGGGTTGGGTTATCGTCATAGTCGTATTTCGTCAAGGGGTGGTTTTCGTTCATTCGTTTTACTCCTGTGCGCAAGTCTGTCCTGCTTGGTTCCTTCCTTCATTTTCGTTTCGTTCGATGATAAGAGGCCCGTGGTCATGGTCATGGTAGATGATTGGGTGGTGGCAAGTCTCTGAGGATGGTTTTTAAAACTTGGGCCCTCTCCTCCGGGCGGTATACTTCGAATCCGTCTTGACCACCTTGCCTTTATTCCTCATCTTCTCCTTTTTCTTTATCACCCACGCCTTACTGCCCTTGACGTCGTCCGGGGCCCCGCGTCGGCCTCCGCCACCCTTGTGCGCCGCCGACATCTTGGCCTCCCGGATCCGCCTACCGTCCTCGATGTCGACGTTGTCCATGTTCCTGACGCGGTCGGTGATGTCGCCCCCGCCGACGCTGAGGACGAGGTACGTCTTGACGTTCTTGGTGCCGCCGTCGTCCTCGAGAATGCCGGCCCCGAACCCCGCACGCACGGCGGCCTGGGAGATCATGGTCCGCTGCGCGTCGTTCTTCGGGTAGAACTGCAGGACGGCGCGGCCGCCGCGGCGCAGCGACGCGTAGAGCCCGTCGAAGAACCGCCGCAGCCGGCCCTCGGGCGACACGCCGCTCGTCTCCGCGTTGCACAGCCACTGCACCGCGGAGATGCTGATGGCGGCGTCAAACGTGCCCGCGCGGAAGGGGACGCCCTGGCCCATGTCCGCCAGAAACAGATCCCCTTCCACATCCTCCCTCTGCAGCGCAATGTCCAGCATGCTGGGCGATATATCCATGCCCACCCAAATGTGCCCTTCTTCTGACAGGATCTCGCCCGACAGGCCCGACCCGCAGCCAACGTCGAGGATGAACGAGGGAGAATCGAGGTCGAGGAGCTCCAGTGCGCGATGCGTCATGGAGGCCTGGATCGACTGGATGCGTGACGACGTCGTGTACTTGGCCGAGGCCGTGTCGTTGTAGTACAGGTCCGGCGGGAGGAGGTCTTCGGGGCGAGACATGGTTGCGATACCTTTTTTTTGGCGGTGACGCGAGAGAAAAATGTTTCCCTCCTTGGGGACGTTTTCTGTATTTTTTGGTCCAAAAAGTGCCACAGGCACAAAACGGGCGTGGTCTGTCAAGGGTGATGCATGTTGTGCAATGCAGGGTTGTCGTTGGGTGGGAAGCGCACGAAAATTAAAATTTCTGGTGGAGAAACCGTGCTGGCTCAATTATTGTTCAAATCGACTCCGCAGCAGCAAGTGGTGGATGATGTGCGCACAATGGCGGCAGTCTGGGATTATTTCTGTGGGGGGGGCCCTTCAGCCTCGTCAAGCGGCGACCCCATCCACAGCCTTGTTACCCACCGAGAGAGACCTCTTGTGACACGTGCAACTTTTCCTAGGTACTTCTCACAAACTGCTAATTGAGGCCTCGCGTGCTGGCCTGCCTCTTCTAACGATGATACTTCACGACTATGCGAGGTCCAATTGTGTCTGTTCGTGCTACGCGGTTAACACACCCAAACTGTATTGTTTGACTATCCGCAACGTACATAGCCGTCGATAGAGTGATGGTCAATGCCTTGAGATATAACTCGGATCGAATACAGCCTGTTATGTGTATATATATTACCTCTCGCTCCTCTGGCGCCGTCATCCTACCCCTACCAAAATCTAGGGTTTCTAAGCTGGAATGTCACTCTTTTTCGATCTGCTCTCGGCGGTTGCACCACGGTCATTCGGAGGGTCTATCGAAGTACCGAGTACGTGTATCTCAATAGAACCAGCAATCGGTGATCGTCTACGCTTCAAGAACAGCACAATATCATGATAAAACGAAACTGACCTCCTCCGACGTTTCAGGCCGTTCAATTTGAGGTTTGCCGCCTGATAGGGTCGACTTAAAAAGATCAAGAGAATTTCAGGGGAGAACCGACTAGTCAGCTGATCAGTTTCGTCCATTGTATGTACGTTACGTATGTTATGTACATAAATTGTCATTCTTTTGCTTTTTTCTTGTTTCTTCTATTGCTGCTGAACAACTGACTGAATCTGGCGAAAATTGCCCAAATGCGCTGTAGCGCCCACTTTCCAACACCCCCCCCCCCCCCCCCCCCAAGAAAACTTCTCCCAGTCGATAGGCAACACCAGGTGGAGTTATCAAAACGAGTGTGACTGGGCGGGAGAGAGAGATTTTCGGTTCCACACGGGGAACAAAAGCCCATGATTCATACCGTGCCCCTTTGCGCAAAGAAAGGGCGGGTAAAAATTTTGCATGTATATATGTATAATCCAATAGTTGAGGCCGGAGACTTTGTGCATTTTAATCCTTGGTGTTGCGGTCCGAGTCGGCCACGACGGCGTCGACGACGTCCTTGTTGAGGCCTTTCCAGTTGGCCTTGCCCCATAGGAACCAGAGAGCCAATGCGACGAGCTGGACAAAGGCGTTGATGGGGAGGGCGTAGTTCATGTCGGAGCCGTTGATAGGGAGGAAGGACGGGAAGCACAGGAAGACCATGATGTAGGCTGAGTAGATGACCGCAAAGATGTTGATGTAAATGCCCCAGCGGCCCAGAGACCATCCAGGGGGCTCAACCCTCCCTCTGTACCGCGCCCAGATCATGCAGGCAATGGCCATGAGGTATGATTGGTACAGGCCGAGAGTTGAGAGCGCCACGATGACGTTGAATGCGACGCTGCTGCCCACGTTGAGGAGCGCCAGCAACATGACGATGAAGACCGGCAGCCAGACCGAGCGAACGGGGATGCGGTGCTTCGGGTCGATGTACGAAAAGTAGGCGGGGAGTGCTCCATCTCGAGACCAGGCCCAAGTCAATCGAGATGCAGACGCAATACTGCCGAGACAGCAAGCCAGAGTCACGATCATCGATAGGCCCACCATTGCCGAGCCTGCCCTTGTGGATTGAGTCGCATTGATGCAGATGAGTAACAGGGGATATCCCGAGGAGAGCAGGTCGTTGACGTCTCCAGCACAGAACAGGAAGACAAGCACCATCCCGTACGCAAGCGCCCCGTTCATGACAATACTCCAGAACATGGCTCGCGGTACTGCGTGTCGCGCCTTTCGCACTTCTTCAGACATATGGACTGCTCCATCAAAACCTGTAGTCACTCAATCAGCTTCCGGAAAACTGGCACATCTCTTCCTGCGTGTGCTACATGTAACTTACCTACGAAACCCCAGGTGGCGGTAAGCATCCCAAGGTTGAATGAGATGTACTCGTTGTTCCACCCAGAAAGAGCCGACTTCTCCAAGAAGACAAAGTCTGCCGTGTGGCGGGGAGCGAGTGTGACCAACACCGAAACGAAGACCACCCACATGATGATGTGCAGCAGACCGGAGAGCAACTCGATCCAGGGAATTGTCCAAAAAGCGTACTGATTCATCAATCCCTGGACAAGAAGCAGGGCGTAGATGATCAAGGTCACATGCCATCCGTGTGGAATGTATGTTGGATAGTTGGCAATGACAAGTGCCTGAATCATGAGGGCAGCGATGTTCGCTACGCCGGCCAAAAGCGAGATCCACGAGAACCAGGTGATCCAGCCTTGCATCCAGGTGATGAATCGTCTGTGAGATGGAGGCGCGAGGTAGTGAGTCCAATGGTACTGCGCGCCTGCGATTGGCTGTACCGAAGCCATCTCAGCCATGGATGCGACCTGGCACAGCACACCTGAGATGACGACGAAATAGCCAAAGGAGACGGATCGAGGACCGCCATTCCAGAAGAAGTATGCAATGTTTCTATCTGAGATCAGTTTGTATCCAGAGAGTGAAGAGGAACATGTTAATCATACGACGCAATGGCCTCCCAGGACGACATATAACTGAGGGCGAAGAAGAAAATCTGGGCGAAGCTGAAAATTCTCTGCGAATGGTTTTAGCCTTGCGCAGTCAGTCTTTGTGAGTGAAGGAAACCTACTCGGACTCTCGTCGACGTGTTTCTAGTCCCGTCAGTCCTTTGGCCGCGATACTGCGTTGAAAACTCTCTCTTCTCATCTTCAATGTTGACTTGAGGCCCTTTGACCGGGCTCATCTCGTGGGACTCCATCTTGGATGCAGATAGCTACCAAAATGTCCTAGAAGGCGAGAGGAAGAAGCAGTGGAAGATGAAGGATGAGAGGTAGAGAAATGGAAGGAATGACAGATTCAATGACCTGCAGGATATGGCTTGCCGATGGTCCCCTGAAAAACGTGGACAGTTTGCCGAGATTGGGCCTAAGCCACGCAACAGCGAACAAGCGTGTAGCTCGTAGAGAGGTGAGACGTTTGAATGGACCAAGGTACGGAGTAGAATGATAAGGGGGAGGAGGAATTCAAAAGCCATCGGTCGGTTCATGCCTCGTGTTGACAACAAAAGCTCGCTTGGAGGAGGGGGTGGATTGTCTGGGGAGATCCCACCAATTGGACTGAGAGTGTCTCGAGGCAGAACAGACGGCGACTTGAACTATAGAGAATCCCTGGCGGTAGGTAGCACAAGCAGGGCGCCGTTGAGGAGCACGACTGCATGATTGTCTGGATGGATCGGGTTGCTTCGCTGCTGAGGGTGCAGGTGGGTGCGACTTTTCCCCACCTCATATCCCGAGTACAGACTCCAGATACGAGCTCAGAGGTATCTTTTCTGCGCCTCCGGGTTTCACCACCACAGTAGACCCTGTCGACGGGGGACTGGCCACTACCGGAAACGCGAAAAATACAACATACTCGAAGGGGAAGTTGACATGCATGGTCCGAGCATGGGTTGGCGAATTGTATGGCCAACGCGAGAGGACTACTCGGCAGACAAGCATGATAAGGATCACTGACAGGAGAGTCTGCGTCCAGACGTCGTTTGGCGACTCTCGGCAAGAATGTCAGTGGTTTGATGGCTCCCAATTAGGTGCATAAGCCGGGATAGATACAGACAAGGTCGAGACACAGACAAACTAGGGGCGGGGAACCAAAGGATCGCAGTGTGGAGCGGGCCGTGGTAGTTTAAAGAGTGGAAACGGATTCTTGTTCCCCGGCGGTGTCGATCAGCCAGTCCACACCGTATTCGGACTAGGGCTTCATGCCGCCAAGAACCACCAGTTTTGCAACCCCTCAGGCTCTTATCCAGTTCAAGCCTGGGATTGGCTGCCTGCCCATCAATTTCAGGTCATGATACCGCCATCTTTGTGTTGCAACTCATGTCAAACTACTTGTAAATCTGTTGTCGGCTCTCGGGGTCCCTAAAAGTGATGGAGATGGCCCTTGGCAACTGGGTACCACCTAGTGAGAGCCCCAAATATGCCGCAAGCCTTCTTCGTATTGCGATCCTGCGGCTTACTGCAAGCCTCGTTCTTTCAACCGCGCTATCATTGACCAGGGTAGCGAGCGTCCAGGGTCGGTCGTCCATGGATTTTTCCCATCGGTCAAGAGAGTGTCAAGCGGCCCGCTTTGTCCCGCTAGCCTCATGCCATCACTGCGAAATACAACTCTGCTTCCATTGAAATCTCCTAGAGATTCTGGGCAGCATGCCTGAACTAGGTAGAGGCGTTGGCTGCATGTGGGCCTTGCATGTTTTGATCCTCAAATCACAGAAAGTCACAGTTGCTGTCTGCCTGGTCCCTGCCTCGAGCAATGGGATCGCCACCGTTGTGGTGAGCTGATGGGCAAAGCTGTGTGATGAGTCTGGTTCGTGAACTTTGGTCATTCGTTGCCTCGCAAGCCTTTTCCAGCTCGAATAGCCCCTGAACCGCAATGTTTTTCCGTGCTTGATCTAAATGATCAGCAATTTCTCGCCAGTCGTCTCGGGGGATTGGCGCAAGCGAGCCTGGCAAGCAATGGAGACAGCTCGCAGACCAGCCCAGAGCCCCCGTTCATGGGTGAACTGCCTCGTTGATGCTGAGAGGCTGAAGTGGCTGGATCGCCAGAGTGGGAAGTCAACAGTATTACGACCCATGATAACGTGGTGACTATCGCACTGTCACCAACTTTGACATGGACGAGAAAACATTTCATCACCGTTGGCAGTTCTACAAGTCTCACGGAATTCACCGTGAGCAATACGAGTGAACTTGTCTAAAGTCCAGAACATGTCCTTACATAGAGCCTTGCTGTGCAGAGCCCGTTTGAGCCGTTCGCTTCAAAGTCGGTCAGAAGGGTTGGGGGACCTTTCTGGCCTGGTCACCTAGTCCGGGAAATGAATCAATGGTGGCGGCCCCCGGCGAACGGCCCATGCTCGTCGCATTGTTCCCTTTCCCTGGTGCATTAGCAGCGCTGTTCCTGACACCTGCCAGGGTCGTGGATTGGCCAGGGCTTTTCCCTTCACGTGTTTGCTGTACGGAGTAGGCTTGGGCAACGGGGGCCATCGGCTAGGGCGCCTTTGAGGCATTGACTGCTCCGTATACCGTGCATTTCGTTTCCAAGATTCCAAGTAACAGCGACGCCCAGCTTGGCCGGCAGAGATATACCATATCCTCGCCTCCCCCTTGGGGTCGTCCACTCCTCCGCTACCAGGACTTTCGAAGGAGGGCGTCTCTAGACTATTCTCGCAGGACGGTCACTCTCATCATGTCTGGTAGCGATACTGGTCAAGGTGGTATCTATGAACCCCTCCTCCCTCCGTTGCAAGACATCACCCCAAAGGATCGTGGTCCCATCGCCTTGGCCACGGCAGTGACCCTGCTCGTTATTTCTTCATTGATCGTGGGTGTCAAATTATGGACGAGATATGCTACAACTCGAAACTTTGGGGCGAACGACATTGCAATGTTCGCGGCAATTGTACGGACATGTCCCTTGGAACGCGCTGGGACAGTCTGCTAACTCGTCTTTGCTGCAGGCACTGGCATACGGCCAAACTATTTCCCTCTCCCTCGCGGCTCAGAAGGGATTGGGTCGACACCAAACTGCGATCAAGGAACCGGATCTCATCGAGTTTAGCAAAGTAAGGACTCCTGTGGCAACGAAATACGTGGTTAGAAGTGGCTGACGTGCCATCAGTTGTTTTATGCTTCCAACATTCTCCTCATCCTGGCGTTGGCTTGTGCCAAAGCAGCGGTGACTCTGCTTATCATTGCCATCAAGCCGCTACGAGCCATCATGTTTGCCTGTTACGGGATGCTCGGTTTCATTGCACTTTGGGGAGTAGTCAGCGTGTTCGTCCTTGCCTTCCAGTGTTCACCGAACCGTTGGTCAGTCGGCCCCAGCTCGGGTGCCGATGCACAGACTTGCATCGATCAATATGCGATGCAGGTGGCAGTGCGAGCCGTGGATATCGCCATCGACGTAGGAATTGTGCTCTTACCAGCACTGATGATGCGATCGGTCCAAGTCCCGAATGCTAAGCGGTGGATGGTGGTCACATTGTTCGCCATCAGACTGGCGTAAGTTGTCCCAGATCTGCTTTCAATGAACAGCTGACTGAAAACCTTTGCAGGACACCCGTATTCACAGCAGTCTCGATTGTCGCATACGACGACTTCTATCACTCTGTCCCTCAAGATCGCACCTGGCACGCCGTCACACCCTCCGTCTGGACATCCTGTGCCTTGAATCTATCAATCGTCACGGCCTGCATCCCCTCAATCAAGCGCTTCCTGGCCGACTGGGCAGCTGGTCTCAGTGCCATCACCATATCTGAGCCTTTCGAGCTGGAGCATTCCGCTGGTAAGACCGGTGCCGGGCTCACATACGCCGCGGGCAGCGGCATGGGAAGCAAGATCGCCACAAGACTGGGATTTGCGACCACTAGCAAGGCCGAAATCACGTCTACGGTACGCAGCCGTAGCGACAATGACGACGACGACACGATTTTGAACACGTCGAGAAATCGCTCGCGGGGCGCCAACGGGCGACAGCCAGACAATACATCCGAGAGCGTCAAAGGTCTCACGGACGGTGTGATCATGCACTCGATCGATTACCGTGTCGAGTACGAAGACCCGACGATAGATCATCGCGACTGGAGTAGTCGCAGCAGTGGCGGTCGCTAAAGTTCTCCACGCGAGACCAACGAATGTCGCGGACATGTCACGGACGGAAAGAGAAGGAATGGGATATATATACATGTACAACACGATATGATGTTCAGGGAGGCAAGGGTATATTGTCAGCGCAAAGAGGCGACTCTGGTTGTGTACATCAAGTCTACTCGTTAGAAGTCCAGCATGGTACACGGTTGGACCGGGAAAGTGGCTGGTCGAAAAGCGTGTGCATCAAGGGTTGTTTGGCCACGTCAACACTTTATACAAATACCATTTCTGATCCCGTTGATTGTTCATATTGGGCGTGATAACTGAGTGGATAAGTTGTCGATGAAATAAACCTCATACTCCGGTAGTTCCCCGTACTGGTACATTTCGATATGTAAAAGAATCCACCGGCGAGCGATTCGCGGGCGGTGGCCCCTGCTTTCTTTGCCGCTCGTGCCAGCCGATTGTGGCCGCCTCGCCGCTTCGCAAACATGCCAAGAACCCCTTTTGAGGCTGAATCGACGTCACTCTGCGCAGGCTTTTTGTCTCGTGTTTGTCAAAGTGTCATTTCTACCCCCCTCGTGTTGGTTGGTCTTTGTATTGACTGAACAGCTTGGTCTCAACGCGACTCCCGAATTCCTGTCTTCCTCCGCCTCCCCCTTCGATGGCCTTTCCCATATTACCATCTACCTCTCTGATTCCGGCTATCGTCGTTGAAGACTCTTAAATCTTCCGGCCACATCGACTCGTCCTACTTGCGCACACGAACGAATCATGTGGATTCTCCCCATCGTGGGGTACACCGGCCTCATACTCGGCTTCGGATTCCTGACTCTCTCCATCGCTTCGGGCCTCTATTACCTCTCTGAGCTGGTCGAAGAGCACACGGTCCTCAGTGCCAAACTTCTCAAGCGCCTGATTTACGCCGTCGTCGCCGCACACTTGCTCCTCTGGCTCGTTGATGGATTCCCCTGGTACTTGACCTTGTTGGGTGTGGTCAGTCACGGCGTCTACGCGACGAACTTGCGGCATTTCCCTATTGTGAAACTGTCAGATCCTTTTTTCCTCTCGAGCTGTGCCTTGGTCATCCTCAATCATTGGTTATGGTTCAGACACTTCAGCGATGTAACTACAAGAGGAGGCCCATATCGGGGTGCACCACCGAGCAGCAGGCGGGACTGGTATTCAGCACCTCCAGTATATGATCAACCCACCTTTACCGAGATTGCGTCGTACTTTGGACTGTGCGTTTGGCTCGTCCCATTCGCACTGTTCGTCAGCCTCAGTGCCGGAGAGAATGTCTTGCCGAGTATGGGCTCCGAATATGCCACAGGCGAAAGAGAAGGTGTTGGCTTCAAAAAGGGTCATAGAAGGAAGAATACCGGAATGGCCAAGGCGGCGGTTCATGCCACGAGAGATTGGGTTACAGAGACGGGTGCGGTGATGGGATTCTGGCACGCTGACAATGTTCGGCCTGTATAAGGATAAGAGCCGGATCAAACCATTGGCTCGCTCGACGTTGATCGATATTTTGGCACATGTGGACGCATCACCTCAACTTCGGGAACGAACGCATCCTACACATATGTCGTGCCATCAAACTCTGGGCAGAAGATAGCTGCAGGAGTATAGCTATCCATTTTTGGAGTCTACATTGCCGACTATACTAGCCGACAGACCCCGCAGATGGAAAGAGTCACGAATTGTGATCGTTGCGCATTGATGACAAGCCATGCCAATGCTGGAACTTTTGTGGAACTTTGTTGGAGCTTTGGTCGGGGCAAAACTGTGACCCATCTGAGCCTAATCGCTCAATGATGAAAAGATCGGCAGGTCCAAGTCGCTGTCATAATGCGTACGTGGCTTTGCGATATTCATGGCCTTGCTCTACCTCGTCTATGGATCTTGGAACATCTTGCGCGCGAATATCGGTTACTCGGATGTCTGCCCTGTGGCGACTTGACTCGCCAGATGGAGAAACCGGACCCACCACCGCCAGTTGAGTCGAGGAAGAGGTCGAGGTCGAGGTCGAGGCCTCTCTGTGTCGGCAGATATGCTCTTCCGCCGCGCCGAGCAGCGCAAAGGAGCAGAGTTGGAGGTACCACCACATGATGTCCAAGCCATTTTATTGTCCCGGGCATCCTGGCCACATATAAGGTAGACGCGGAATTTCTATCACTAGGTATTTTGTAGACTCGGACGATTACCACGAACATGATAATGACAATGTCTGATGCCAATGTTAATAAAAGTGTCCACTAGGACGCAGAGTTGAGTCGAGTTGAGCCCAGACGTCCTTTTTTCCCAGGTATCGGGTCTCAGAGGATTCGTGACAGATCGATTGATAGATAGATAGATTGATAGACAGTTGGCTATATCCAAGGTACGTGCGCACATACAAACATACATTCATAGATGTATGAGAGACCAGATGTTCACAACGCGATCAAAGCAAATCGTAAAATTTGGTACATTCCCGCCACGCTCGCATTCCGCACCGTCAGGTCGAGTGTCCTGTACGTACACACATACAAGCGAATGAGGAAAATTCCGCCGGTGACTCAGTTGCTCAGTCAGTCAGTCAGTCAGTCAGTCAGTCAATCTCTCTCAAGCTCCTAGAACACCACTGACATCAGGCCAGAACCGCCGCTCGACATCTAAGACGTGCTTCCACACCGCGCGGTACACGTCCAGCTTGCGGTTGACGGCGTCCTCGCGCTCGGCCAGGAGGTCGGTCAGCTCGGCAATCTCGGCGACAAAGACCTCGAAGTCGCTGCTCGTCCAGTTGGGGATGAAGGCGTCTCGGAGGGCGCCGCCGTCCAGGTCGCTCGAGTGGCGAAGAGTATCGTTGTGGCCTTCTGTGTTGGGGGCCGTGGCTCTGTCGTTCTCGCTGTTCTTGGTACTATTTTCGTTCCCGTCCCTGCCAGTGGTCTCGTTGTCGTTGATCAGCGTGTTGACCTCACTCCCTTCCAACTCTGACATGACACCTTCCGACTTTGTCGTCTCCTTTTCGTTCCGACCCACTTCGGCAGTCGGCTTCTCCCAGAAAGACCTGGCGTAGTTCCATGCACTCAAATACACGGTCTCGGTCGCCCACAGCACAACCATACCCTCGAGCAGGCTCATGCTGGGATCGGTCCAAAATGCTCGAAACAAGTCGATGTATTGCTTTGTGGCCTGCTCAGCGGTAAACATGCCATCGGCGCGTGTGGGCGCGTCCAACTCCAGACCGTACTTGGCAGCGGTGTCGGCGAAGAATTTCAACTCGGTGTGGATGTTCTGCAAGGCGCCACTCAGACAATGGACGATGCGCCAGCGCAATGACGTCGATTTGTCCGCGACGTTTGCGTAGGGTAAGTCGACGCGGGCGATGAGAGAGCCGATGAAGCCAATGTAGGCTTGGGCGTAGAGCCGGTCCTGGGAGAGCCACCGTGATAATATGTGCTTGGGTAGTTTACCCTGTCCTGCCAGTCGAAGGAAGGGGTGTTCTGTTGCGTGCGCGAACTGTTGCGGCGCGGAAGTAAGCAGGATGTTTGTTAGCGATGGCGGTGGACCTGTGCTTATTGGGGGTGACGAGATGTATGGTTGGTTCTGGGCTTGTTGGTGAGAAGGTAGATTGTGGACGTGGCTGCTTGGGTAAAAGTACGTGGTTGTATTGCTGTAGGCGTGAGGGTTTGGTTGTTGGATGGTGTAGCTTTGAGGATTGGCCTGGCTACCCTGGCTCATGACTCCAGTCGTACCAGAAGAGACGGACATCTGGTCGCTCATGACCGATTGACGATGAATGTAGGGCCCAGGAGGGCCCTGGTGAGGGTAATAATGGGGCGAGTTGTTCCACATGGTGGGAAACTGACTGAAGAGAAGCTGGTTTGCAAGGCTGGAATGAGGCACCAAGGCTCCTGGATCCAATCTCTACGCTCCTGACCAAGATGAATCTGCGCAACAGTTGTCCTGAACCTTTCGACCGCGACACAGAGGACCGAAAAGTCCTATCCAAGTGCCAAAAGCGTCGTCGTCCCAAGGAATGCTACCAATGTCCCTTTCTTTCGTCCAAGGTTCAACGCATCTGTACAGCTCTTGAGAGACGCGCGGTCAGCAGCGGCAAGTGGAGCTTGGCCGAGATGCGGGAGTCAGCAAACCAAGAAGTCGAGCAGAGAGGCAGACCAGCGGATTGGTGTCGCCCGCTCGTGCCACTTCGAAAAGGTCCAGGAATCCGGTACGTGTCGAGCCGGTGTTGAGGTAATGCAGGTGGAGGAAGTGGCAAAAAGCACTCCTAGCCTTGCAGGAACCCTGACTACTCTAGAATGAGGAGGCGGTCGAGGTGAAACGGGAATCAACCTCCCACGGCAATGGATATGAAAGTATCTTTTTCGCTAGAACGCCCGTATCCGTCGGCTATCGGGTCTTCAGCTCGCCTCGTGTCGACGACACCCGATGATGTTGTACCCTCGTATCCAGCTCTTTCGAGGGGTCCGCGAAATTGCAGACCAAAAGCCACGAAATACGGCGTTCCTTAGGCGCAGAAGCGGCAACCAAGGGTGGAAGATAAAATGGCGATCAATTGTGGTCCACGACAATTACGTACAGAGACTCGGTTGCTGAAACGTCCTGGTCTTTGTCCTTTGTCCTCCTCTTTCTCAAGACACTGTCTGCCTCTTATTCTCTAAAGATGTACCAGGCTGGGTCGGCTCGCGGGGGGGATGAGATGTAGTTCTCTCGCGGTGGGGGCAGAGCTGCAAGTGAGCTTGACGAGTGTCCTTTCTCTGGTTGCGATTCGCCCTTCGGTCCCCCGTAGAATCCCAGAAAAGCACAAATTCGGACAATCGGGTAAGAAATCAGGATCCCGACATTGATACGGTCCAAACCCAAGTTTTTCGTGGAGTAAGTTCGGCGAGAGTCATTCTTGGGTATCGTTGACAATTCGGAAAAGAGTTTGCCGAGTTTTTCGAGGTATGTAAAGAGGGTTACCGACACCAAGGCGACATTGTCAATATCGCTCTTGTATCTTCGACTGATTGACCTCTTTCCTTTGTCTTCTGGGAGCCAATCCATTGATCATCCAATCAGCAGCCATCCCATCACTGCATAATACATCCTGAAACCCGAAGTGGACACAAATCACCCCATATCGACCCCTCCAAAAAACAATGCCTCGAGTCTTCCTGATCACCGGCACGTCAACTGGCTTCGGTCATGACTACGCCCAAGAAGTCCTGGATCGCGGCGACATTGTGGTCGCGACAGCCCGCGACCCGACCAAGCTCTCCTTCGCAAACACGACCCCCGACACATACCTGGCGCTGCGCCTCGACGTCACTGACAAGGCGTCAATCAAGCAAGCCTTCTCCGATGCACTGAAGAAATTCGGCCGCGTCGACGTCGTGGTCAATAACGCCGGGTACGGTCTCGCGGGCTGTTTCGAGGAGTGCACCGAGGAGCAAATCCGGCAGCAGATGGAGATCAACTTCTTCGGCCTCCTGGACGTCACCCGCGAGGCGCTGGAGACCATGAGGGACAAGCAAAAACCTCAGGGCGGCTTGATCCAGCAGATCACCAGCGTTGGCGGACAGCGAGGAGTGCCGTTCTTCAGCATCTACTGTGCAAGCAAGTGGGCTGTCGAGGGCTTTACGGAAGCTCTGAGCCATGAGGTGAAGCCCGAGTGGGGGATCAAGTTCACGCTGATCGAGCCAGGTGGCTTCAGGTATGTTTGGGCTCTATCTCTCCCTGCTTGTCACGGTGCGATGGTGGTTGGTTTGTGACAGATACTCGAGTTATCGCCGCCACAAACACACTGACCAGCGAAGCTCTCGTTCATTTCATGCTTGCCCCTACTAACATTCCTCCAGAACAGACTGGGCTGGTCGCTCGATGACGTTCGCAAAACGCCACCCTGCGTATGACCGTATGTCTCTTCTCATCTTGTCCCGCCTCCCCCTTAGCTCGCCCCGTCACCTATCGCTAACAGATATTTCAGACCTTGACGCCGAGAAGCATATGACCGCCCGCCATGGCAAACAGGCAGGGGACCCTAAAAAGGGCGCAAAAGCCATGTACGAGCTGGCCGTCATGCCCAACCCGCCATTGCGGGTCGCCGTCGGCACCGACGCCTACAAGGCGGTCATGAACAAGTTGGAGCAGTACGAACAGAACTACACAAAGTATGCCGAACTCAGCAACTCGACAGATGTGGACGGTTACGTGCCACCGCAATGACCGGCGAGTTCTTCACGGTAAGACACACGGGATTCCCTTGTTTTCAAGACATACGGTAGACTCGATAGAATGCATAAATACTTGGTACAGCTGATAAAGGGCCAGTAGAAGGGGTTGGCAGTGCATTCCATCAGGATCCCATTTGATCATGAACATGATGATTCCCGGGACAACCTTTTTTTGATCCCAATAGTTGTGTCCACGGTGCTCATGACGGCGTGTCTTCTTCTGGTGTGACTGCCTATATGTGACAATCAAGCACCCAGACCTGGTGAGGTCTTTTGGCCTTTCTTCAAGTGAAAATATGGGGAAAATTCTGTAATGTACATATACACATTGGTGTGAAATAAGTGAAACAACACAATCATCTGGCCCATTAGTCAATGAACTCATTTCCGATCCCATACCTTGTCGGCTTTTGTCCTCGCCCAACATTCCCCCCATGTCACGAGCACTGAGATCATCATGGCGCTGTCGCGTTCCTGTTTCCTGTGTCGAAAGGCCTGGTCCAACCTGCCGTCTTGCCTCAACACCCAAGATCGTGTACATACACAGAGAACGCCCGGTCTTTGAACTCTTCAATGTCCCATTGGATAAAGCAAATCAAAAAGAAAAGAGGCAGAAAAAGATGCAACATGAGGGGTATCTGTAACAAGGCCAAGCAAAATGCTAGAATCGGATAAAAACCCCGGCAGCATACGTATGTCAATGCTTTTGACTGTGCCATGTTTTCACTTTTCGTAGTCGAGCTGCTCATCGAGCTCGAACAATATCTGTAGCGTCGTATTCACTTTTCCCTTCCTTTTGGTCGGCGAGCAAAATCGTTGTTGCTTAAGAGTGCTCTTTATTATACTGATAGACGTTTCAAACCCGTTGTTGCTGTTGTTGCTGCGTAGCGCTAGCCAATTGATGTTTCAATGAATTAATCTCCTCTTGCATATTGTTGACCCGTTGCTCCAGGCTAGTCACATATGCCCATAGGCGCTCATCTTGCGCGAACATGACTTTGGATGTTTCTCCACTGCCATGCCCGGAATAGCCATGACTCGACAGACTATTGCTGTGAGACGACAAGGGACCACTTCCGCTCATGTGAGTCGGTGGCCCGCTAGGCTGAGTAGGGGGATGGGCCGGCCCGCTTTGACTGGGTAGAGTGTATCTTGCATCCGGCGGGTTAAGTACATGAGGAGGTGGTAGCTGTGGACCACCCGCAGGCACACCGAGAGAGGAACCTGAACCGCCTCCGGATCGTGTGTGCGATTGTGGATAAAAGGTCGTGCTTGGGGAACGGTTCCTGCCAACGCTACCTTCGCCTCCGGGGCCTTGACCGCCCCTGTGTGTTTGACCAGGAGAAAGAGGTTTGGGGCTCTCTGTCATTGGGTTCTGCGGATAAACGGTACCTGGAGCTGAAGGCCGTGAGCTGGAGGATGACCCGGTCATGGGTGGGAATGGCATTGGTGCGGCCGACGGTACGGCAGCATTGCTGGGGCCTGCATTCTGTTGGCTGAACCCGGTCCTAGGAGGAAACTGTCCACTGGCGATCCCTCCAGGGGGGCGTCCCTGTATCGGGGGATATGTGCTTGGAATTCGAGAGGTGTGGGCCGGGTCGTCTAACGTGTCATCCCCTGAAGGTGCTTGTCGACGGATACCCGGCCGTTTGTCATTTCCCTCTTCATCCTCTAGAGGCTCAGGTTCGCCATAAACCACTCCCTCCATTGACTCCTCCACGTCCACTTCTTCTTCCCCACCAAAACTGCCCATGCTGGATCTCCGGCCGGCGCAACCCCCCGGCCCTTTGTTATGGCGCGCTAATGCATCCCCCCGAGCAAACTTCCGACCACATTTAGGGCATATATGAGGCCTTTCGCCGGTATGAAGCTTGGTGTGCCGCTTGAGGTCATGAAGACGGCGAAATCGCGATGAACAGGTCGAGCAGACGTAGGGTTTTTCTTGGCTATGCGTTAACAGATGGCTCTTCAGATTGTGATGACGAGTAAACTCGGTGGCGCAATAGGGGCATCTATGTTTTTTGCTGGAAGGAGATTTTGTACCTTGGCGTGTACCGGAATGAGGCAAGCTCATCCCTCGTCTAGCAGCGTTTTCTGCTACTTGCGGCTGTAGGAAGGGGGTTGGATATGAGAGCGCCCCTGTCTTTGCGACATCGCTAGGAGAAGTCGAGCCTGCATCTGCATTCACCACCTGGCGGAGTGTGTCTTCAAGCGCGAGTGGGCTGCCCACGGTGGTGGTCATACCCGAGACCCCCGGCATGCCTTCTAGCGTGCCCAATGTCCCGCCGCTCGACATGCTTGTGGGACTGGTCAGCGCTGCATGGTTATCTCCAGTAAAAGAGCCTTCCGGAGCAGAAGCGGGCAGTTGCTGAATGTTTTCTGCGACTACAGCCAGTGGTTCACTGAGGGTAGTGGTGGGATCTGAAGGAATTTCTGGTGTTGCCTCGGGAGCTTTGCTCGTCGCAGTCTGGTCTGAGCCCATGAGCGCACTTCGGGCTTGGTGCAACGGATTTGGACTTGTTCCAGATGTTGGCGGAGGTGTAGATTGAGATGCCTTCTGTCGTTCCTCGGCGAAAGCGGCAGCGGCAGTCATGAAAGGTCCGTCGAGTCTCGGTCTCTTCCCGGGCCTCGACGACTCTTCAAAGTCGTCGCGCGAACTAGCCCGGGCTTTGGAAGGAGGTAGCCCTGAGCTGGGAGGTTTAGCGAATATGGGAGAGGTCGGAGCAGAATCCACTGGGGATAATTTAGGCTCTGGGCTGGAATCAGCCATCAAAGAGATCTGAAGTCGCAAAAGTCACTGTAACCTACGTGCAACGTCAGCGCCCAAGTTCTTCAGTCCAATGCTGCATGCATGCCACATCGCTGTTTGTATTCAACAGAGCTGGATGGGCGTCAAGGGTAGCACCAGGAGAGAAAGCAAGGAGGAGGTTTGCGACACGATTACAGAGGCTTGAGGACGGCGTACCTTTTGTAGGGCGCATAGGGTGGACAGTGCTGGGGCTTTCCTAGCTGAAAAAAGTGGGCTGAGTACGAGGCACTTCTCAGCCTCACCGCAGAGCAGGATGTCTTATTGTATAGAAGGACAAGTCGAACAATAGACGCCGACGAATGCCTGTCCCTTTCTTCTCCTATCTCTTAGACACCCAACCAAAAAGAATGCGCAGCATGTTATGTGACGCACTGTCTGAGTAGGCCAGTTTTTCAGTGGCGCTTTTCGGAGGATCGAATTGCGGACGGGTTTTCCAAGAGCTAGGCTGAGGTATATTGAAATATGTGTATTATGTGTTCGGACGAATGAACAGCTTCAACCTCAATTCAAAGAGCGAGTCCGACCGAGCTTCGAGGGAGCAAGCGAAGAGGAGAACGAATGTGCGCAACGGGCGAAAGTTGCAAAGAGGTCAGGATTCGACGGTGAGGGGAAATGGTCGAGGAATCGCGCGCCACTGAATGCGATTGGGATATAGCTTGGGGATCAGCGGCCCAGGAGAGAGAGGGTTCTGTTATTTCGCTGTGTTCAAGTCGTGTACAAAAAGGGCGAAGGGAAGGACTGAAGCGAGGAGGGTAGGAGAATAACTGGTAGGAAGGTGTGTGTTTGACGAGCGCTGTTAGGATCTCAACGGGAGAGCCGAGTTGAAATGACGAGAACGTTTGACAGTTTAGCTAGCTGCAATCTAATGGATCGCGATTGAGAGCGGGGATTCAAGTTTCGAGAATGTGAGAGGCTCGTTAGATAGAGGTTGAACTCAAAGATTGTCAAGTCGTCAGATCGTTGGCCCTCATACGACAGAATTTTTTGGTTTTTCTGGCAGACGGCTCGCGACCAGCCGAGTAAAAAAGGATGGGAGAGATGAACGACAGGACTCGTGTGGTTGTGAACCGTTCCAGTGGTCGAAGGCTGCAGGCGATGGAGATGGTGACGGTATTCGAGTGGAGCACCAGCAACAACAGCCAGCAGCAAGGAGAGGTCGAGTGGCTCAGTCAGGCAGGCCCGTGCTGAACAAACTAATAAAAGGGTCCTACTCTTGGGCGCACCCTGGCTGGTGGGTTCTGCTTGGAACGGCGTTGTGGTTTGGCTGGTGGGACTTGACTGGGCTTTGACTTGTGCTGGAGGATCCTCCGAGCCCACCGTGTTATTCTGGTTCGACGGAACAAAGAGAAGGACGGAGAGTAGAAGGATGATGAAAGAGGAAAAGAGGCGCAGGCAAACCGAATCGTGGTATGCAAGTGGGATCGGAGACTGGGGGTGGGAGGAAAAGAGGCAGGTTCAAGAAGCCCTGGCAGCTAAGGGCTGCAGGACGCTGGACGTGGATTCGTTTTAACTTGTCTCTGTTTAGCCGGGGTGGCCACAAGCGGCTTGAAGATCGCAACAGAAAACAGATAAACAGGTGGCGTCGTGGACGGAGGAGACGAGGACACTGGGCTACCCCGTAACACCCCCAATGTCGCTTAAGTCTTTAGAGCCACTGATTTGCGGTGGGATCTCTTGATTGACTTTGGACGGTTTAGATGTGGCACATGCGAGGAGCAAGAGCAGCGAGCAAGTTTGTGGAATGACGAAGAATGATTCGTGAGTTAGGAGAATTGATTGACAAACGTCCATGCGAAGGGATCAAGTGTGGAAGTGTGGCAGAAGTGGCAGAGTGGCAGTGTTGAGGAGCTTTCAGCCAGTGACGTTGCCCTATGACGCCCTGATGCCCCCTCGGCCCCAGGAACGGGTGCCCGCTGCAGGTGCAGGAGGGTGGTGGGTGGTTCAGTCATGAGGCTTGTTGACTCTGGGGGCCATACCTACGTGCCTACCTAGGTACCCATGAACCAAACATCACGTACCTACACTGCCCTCAGAGCTGCCTACATGGACGAGTAAGGATTCCTGTCCATTGGGCATGCCTCTAGTGACTTCCTCTAGGGACTATCTTCGAGCCTCCCACAAGCTCTCTAATCTCCTTGCTCTCACTTTGTCTCCTCCCTCCCAACGCTCGATTGACATCCACGGTGGAACATCCATCCATGCATCTCCCTAGGATTCCCAACTCCCGAGATGACGCCATGTCATCGGTGGCTGCTGGTGGCTGGTAAGGGCCCAGCGCAGCTTGGAGCGCCTTTGGCAATGGTTGCCCGTCTCAGCCAATCGTCCTCCCTCATCTCCAACCACACTCACCTAGGGAGCCCACCAACACCACCACCACCATCACTAGTTCGTCTTGTGAGCTAGCTCTTGGTGACCTCTCGCCAACAACGTCACACGCTCTTGGACATTGTTGGTTAGGATCCAACTCCGCTCCATTTTCTGCTTCAACTGGTTTCTCCCAAATCGTCGAGGTGCTGTCCTATTTCGGCCAGGTAATCGACTCGACTTGCAACAATCTTAAGGTCTTTTCTACGAGAACAGGCCGGGTGGCGTGCACTAAACTGGAAGAAGACCCTCCCCACGACTCATGATCGAAACAGATAGGTGAACAAGGCTTTCAGGTACCGCTGTTCTGTGGCTGACGTCCCAACGCTGACCATGCGCCCAGTCACCCAGTCTGACTGAAAACTTCCCGATCCCTTCCCTCTGAACTGTGATCTTCATTACCTTCTTAGCGGACCACCCAGGGATTACGAGTAATCTTGCCCTGTACCGAGTACGAATGTGCAGTCTTGTCGGATTTTTCTCCCAGTGACAACAGAAGGGAACACTAGATTAGACTGGGCGTCTTGGTCACCATTAGGACGTCGCACATCTCATTGGACTGTGGATGATTGCTTGGATGGCCAACCTCGCAAAGACGGCATCGATTGAATACCTCTGAGGTACCTTGTACAGGGGATTATGTTTCATGGACGGGAAAAAAGCCGTTGTTTGAGCCCTATACTCGGTGAGACATGCCTCAAGAGCATCCAAACGCGGCCACAGCACACGTCTTCGAGTCCTCGTTCCAGTACTCGTTTGTAGGCTCAAGGTGCTTCAACTGCCTAACTAGCGAGCGGAACAGGGAATACCCCCGCTGCACCCGCAGTCATCCTTGCCTGGCCTTGTGGCTTGTTAGGCTCCCCAACCTCCAGTGCGCCACTGGAAGCTGCCGGTTTCATCTAAATCCCGAGCTCGCCGATTACCCCGAGTGATGAGCCTCAAGAAAATTATCAGCCAGCCCAACGACACGCTTGTTACCAAACAGACTTGGGAGTATAATAGTGTTTTGGCAGTCACTTCCAATGTCAAATCAGATCCAGCTGCTAGCTCGGAGGATTCCAGCTGATATTACGTGGCAGTCTATCAAAATGAAATCTGCTGAGAGCTTACAACGCAGACGCAGTTGGAACTAGTAGTCTGAATTGATTGTATGAATATCTATGAAGGAGAGTTGTTGAAGGGAAGAAGTTGTGCCTTCTTAACTAGGGCTGTTACCATACCAAGTGATGGTACTGCCTCACTACAACAACCAGTGACACTACCTTAGCATAACACCAGCAGTGAATATGGGTGGTGAATCCAACTGACGCTCGGCTTCTATCACAAACGACCATTATGTCAGATAGGTAGGTCGTTTGACCGGAGGGAAGCCAAAACCCATGCCTGTTCCACAGCAAATCCTCGAAATTGTTCTTTTGGTTCTGAAACGGCAGATGCGCCGGTGCTGACCCACTCTACGCTGGTTCGTGGGCTGAGACAGTGTCCTTCAACCACTGCATCGCTGTAGCTGTGGCCGCCGCTTCGAAATCTCTGGAACTAGGGTTGGACCCAGTTGCGATGAGATCTGAGATGCGTTTTCTTTCTCGGGTCACTTCGGACAGATGACCGGATATACCAATTCAGGGACTACAGTATTATCTGGAGCCACACTATCGAACTCTGTGAACAGGCACCACTTCAGCTTGCCGTCCATGGCGTAAGTCGATCTCCAACCTTGATGCTAACAGGCGGCCAATGAGAGAAATCATCCGCCAGGTGGCCAGCTTTCAAACACATGTGTACGCCAAACCACACTCGGCCGTCCTTGCGCCTTGTCTTCGCCAATGTACTGAATGGTTCTTGCCTCCTCTGTGCGCTTTTCTGATCTACGCAAACCATTTGACATCGTTGGCATGGCCCCAGGACTTCGAAGGCATTTGCGCGGTCATTTCCAATCTGGACGCTTGCCCACTCATCCTCGATGTATGGCGACTCCATTTGCCCTCGTTCAAGGTCTTCAGCAATGACGACGTTGGCGCGGAAAGAGTCGGCGGTGACAGCCCTGCCAATGCCACCGTTCTGCTTGATGTGCTCATTCAGACGATTCACACTGGACCGAGAAACAAGTAAGATCGGGCTTTCATTGGACAAGGCGATTGATTTTCCGACCTCGGTGGCTTGTTTGCCCTGCTGCAACCCAGGCACTCGCACTTTAGCCTGCCTGATGGTACCGTCGTTAGGAAACCTCGCGAGCGTACAAGGAACCCCCAACGCTTCGGTGAAAAAGTCCACTACTTCGGGAGAAGTATAGACATGGACTTGAATATTTTCGCCACATACATTGGATGATCTATTGGTTGTGCGTTCACATTTGGTAATCGTGTCGGCGCGTATGGCGTGTGAGTCCAAACTGAGGACAAGCGTCCTTTTGTTTTGCGAAGACCCTGGTACGAACGAAACCCGAAGGACGTTCCTTTCCACGTCAATCTCAGGCCAAATGAGTGCCATCCTGGGGAAGCGCTTCTGACTCAGTGCAACGTTGGTGCCCTCGTGGACCAGACACCATTCTCGATCCCACGCAAGTCCTTTTGGTCCCACTTCCCACAGCATATCGCTTGGGACTCTATATGCTGCGCAACTTTTGATTGGGAAGACCGACAGGCTCTCTACCACGAAACTTTGTGGCCTCAAGGTTGATCCGATTACCGGTGGGTGCGTTTCCGTCTGTATCGGTCCGTCGCGGTCCATGTAGAACTCTTTGATAAACTCGAGGAAGGTCGCCACATCCTTCATGTTGCTCATTGCACCCAGACTCAGCCGGATTATACCCGTTGATCTCCCGTTGATAATGTCGTTGTCATCTCCGCACCGTTGACCTTGCGCATAATTCTGTCGCAACTCCTCCGTAGAGAGCCCCAGGTCGCGAGCGACGCCGCCAGGATTGCAAACACCCCCAGTCCTGAACTGTATACCCTTGACGATTCCAAGTTTCTCGACCTCGGCATTACTTATATATCGGCCGTGGCTGTCTCGCAGGTTGAATGCGATATTTGGTCCCTGGGTGGAAGAATCCGTAAGTGCGTCAGGATAGATAATGCAGATCCTGCTTCCGTTGGCATGGCGAAGGCTGCGCAGCTGATCTCGCAGTGCTGAGGCCAGGAAATTTGCGTGTTTCGAAACGTTATCCATGGACCCATACAGACTCCTGTGCACATGCAGGGCTGTCTGCAGTGCAATGATGCTGTGAAATGCCACAGTCCCATCCTCGAGGCTACTGTGCAACGACGGGGTTTTCTTCGCGTGCCAGCTATCACCCAGCACAGCTACCGAGTCTACCGTCCCCCCGCCAAAATAATTCCGCTGGCGGAGAACATCACCCGAGGCCTTGCGGACTATTAGAGCTCCCAGATCGGGAAACCCGAAGATCTTGTAGAAGCTCAAGGCTGTGAAGTCGGGCGCGGCTGAGTCGTCCGAAAGGTCGAGCGGAGCGGTTGATACCAGGGCGGCAGCGTCGAGGAGGGTATAAATGGGGTGGCCAGAAGGCTGCGTGGCGCCACGTATCCTCTGGATCCATTCCAGTGGCAGCCGTCGGCCGGTCATGTTTGATTGAGCAGGATAGGCAAAAAGGGACAGATCTCCTTGAATGGCAGAGGGTTGACTATCCAGAACGTCCAGCCATGCATCCACCTCTCTGTCGCTGGCAAAACAGGTTGTGTCCCTCGTCGCCAATTCTCTCACTCCAACAAGGCTCGTATGAGCTTCGACATGATAGTAATATCTGAACCCAGATGCGTAGTCTCGAAAGGCATCTCCAACGAGCTTGATGGCTGCTGTCGCATTGGGGACGAAAATCAGGTCGAACTTGTTGGGGTCAGCATTGAAGAACCGCAAGACTTGAAGACGAGCGTCATCAATTCGACGAGAGGACAGTTGCGAAGACGCTGACGCAGAGTGAGGATTGCCAAATAGGTTCCCCGTGAGCTCTTCGGAGTATCTTTGAATCAGGGATTTTGCATATAGCGTGGTCCCCGCGTGATCGAGGTAAGTCGTGTCTTTCAGTTGAGGATATTCCGCGTCTCTGATATCGTCAATGTTGGTGATGTAGCCCGTTTCCGGGTTGATTTCTGCCACAACTTGCGTTCCTCGCAGGGATGAAGCCAGTTTTGCGCCGTCTGTCATGGTGGCCATGGCCTGAATACCTGCCTATCTCGACGGGCTGATGTCGGCGGAGTTGCACCGCCCATTGATTTCTTGAAGAGACCGAATGAGCGTTGAATATATCAGCTCTGCTCCTCAGGGATTCACCCAGGCATGGAACAGAAGGAAAGGAAGCCGTAGATGTACGACGAGTACGAACTCTGATGAGCGATGAAGGGGATACAAAGGAAAAGATCAAGTCATGGAAATGGACAACGAGCGAGGTTGCAGAGGGACAACTTCGGCCTTCTCCGATACCCGATATTCCCGTCATCTGATTGGTGCGGAAACTCGCTCTTATCTCATTCTGAACGGACCAGCTGGTGCCAGTTTTTCCACTGTTCTTGTCATACTTGTTAAAAGAATGGTCAGACAAGCACTAGTCAGCCAGGAATAACTCTTTAAGGCCCATTGGTCACGGTGAATGACCGGCGACAAAGTGAGAGAGGCAGGGGCCTTCGATATACTTAAATTCCTTGAAAATGCTCACCAGGAAATACCGCAACTCACCTCTGAGACTTTCGTACATCGTGAGGGGAAACATGGTAAAGTCATGTCATGTCCAGCTGTGACCTGAGAGCAGTATCCTCATCTGCACTCAATCATTGTCGGACTGTTGAGTACAGAGCTCAATATGCCAGATTGGTGTGTCGTTTCGATCAAGGAAGAGTCTGCCCTCACACTAGATGATGCTTGAGGAATCAAAAACATTTCTGCAGCATGCCGCGAGAACGATAGTAGCCCCTATGCTTCTAAAAACGGACCACAGTCTCCGAATTCAATGGAAAAGGAGCCCAAAGGAAATGCTGACCAGGCTGCCTTAGTCCAAATCTGGCTATGAGGCTGAGCTTTGCCGAATTCGTCCATTTCCTTGGCGTCGGAGACTCTTCTCGCCTTGAGGGGATTTTCTGTTCAATATTCCCCGTGCTCTTCTCCTTTCCCCACCGATAATCCGCGATAGATGATGATGACAAAATGTACGGCGCCGATGATTTTTAAGGTCGTCAGGGTCATCAATCTACGGCATTTGGAAATGTCCCACTGCCGACACTATCCATTTCCAGCACGGAGCTCGAGAAAGCGTGCCTTGGCTCACCTTTTACCCTGCTTGGCTCGAGCATTGAGGCTAAATCGTCTTTGTTTGGGACCTTCTATCACTTGTTGGGATCATATCCCCGGACATCAAACAGGTCCATGGCCTACCATTTGGTATATCCTAGTCTGAACCTGGAATCCTGTGGCTTCAGGCCCCTGGATCACCTTTAGTTGCCATTCGACCGCCGCCAGCCAAGGGCTTTCGGGCTGACTGTCGACCTTTGAGAATGCTCCTGTACGAGGCTGTCGCTTTTGGATGTAACCGAAGTCATTGGTTATGGTTGACGATCGACCACTATCACTGCCGTGGCTGAACCTCCATGACCGACCCCAGATTCCCATTTTCTCCACTTTGAGAGGGTCCACCCTCCATACTCGTTCCTGCTTTGCAGCCCTCTCATGCCATTACCAGGTATCGCCGTGACTATCGTCGCCTCCAAGTAGGGTGATATTGGCGGTAAGCGAGGATAAATTTGCCTTCAGCATGTTGTGGTCGCGGCTGTTCCTCGGAGGTGTCCCTGCAAGGAAGAGAAACGAGAGAGGTATAAGTCCCCTCGACCGCCTTTGAGGGAGGGGAATGCTTTGCTCTCACTATCAGTGTTGTTGAAGCCGACATCGTGCTCATCATGGCTACTACCAAAATATTCAAACCCGCTACCCATGAGGTTGGAGCCTCGGATCCTATTCTCACTCGCATCGCTGAGGAAGACAAAGTGCCCTGGTTTCGCAAACGGAACTTGCGATATCTTTACTTCATGCTCTTTCCGACATGCATGGGCATTGAGTTGACTTCAGGTTTCGATTCGCAAATGATCAATGCCCTGCAGATTGTCCCGTCCTGGATTGAATGTACCACTTCTACCAGACTGATGTGCGGAAGAACCACTCTAATCTGTGGCAGACTTTGGTAACCCTCAGGGGTCTCTGAAAGGCATCATCGCCGCGGCATATTCTCTTGGAGCTATCTGCTCTCTCCCCTTCATTCCGATTGTTAATGAGAAACTGGGAAGAAGAGGGTCGATCTTCCTTGGTTCGCTCATCATGGTCGTTGGCGCCCTCATCCAAGGGTTTGCGCGCAACGGTCAGTCCTCAGGTTGAAGCTTAGTGACGGCCATGCTAACAGAGGTTCAGTTGGCATGTATATTGCTGCACGTCTCATCCTGGGGTTTGGGATCCCAACGTGCATCGTCTCTGGCTCTGCGCTGATTGGAGAACTCGGGTATCCCAAGGAACGCCCTGTATTGACATCTCTGTTCAACGTGTCCTATTTTATAGGTAAGTGTCTTTCCCGCCCAGGAAATTTCTACACATTCCTCCCGAAGAGGGTTCTTCTTCAGTCCGTATCGGCTGACAAGGAGACAATGGCAGGTCAAATTGCTGCTGCCGGAATCACTTTCGGAACGAACAGCATCGCAAGCAACTGGGCATGGCGGATTCCATCTCTGCTCCAGATGGCACCGTCAATGTTGCAGCTTTTCTTCGTCTACTTTTTGCCCGAAAGCCCACGTTGGCTGATCACAAAGGACCGCCCTGAAGAAGCGTACGACATCCTTGTCAAATATCATGCCGAAGGCGATCGTGACTCTGAGTTTGTGCGTGCGGAAATGGCTCAAATGCAGACGACGATCCGTTTGGAGCTGGAGGCATCCAGGAAATCTTGGTTGTCCGTCGTCTCTTCCGCGGGCATGCGGCGACGTGTCTTCATCTCGTCGTTCCTCGGCCTATTCACCCAGTGGTCGGGCAACACGCTAATCTCCTATTACCTTGGCGACCTGCTAGCCATGATCGGCCACACCGACAGCATCTTCAAGCAGAAGATCAATCTCGGCAACTCGTGCTGGTCCCTTGTCTGTGCCTTTACGGCCGCGATGCTGGTGACGCGCTTCAAGCGCCGGACCATGTACCTCACCTGCACGTGCAGCTTACTCGTCGTCTACATCTGCTGGACCGTGACGATGCAGCAATCCATCTCGGCCGTCGACGCTGGTCGGACAAACACCGCGGCGGGCACCGCGACCATCTTCTTCATTTTTCTCTACGCACCGTGCTACAACATCGGCTACAACGCCCTGACGTACACTTACCTCGTGGAACTCTGGCCGTACGCGGAAAGGTCTCGCGGCATCGCCGTCTTCCAACTGTTTGGCAGGCTGGCCGGGTTTTTCACCACGTTTGTCAACCCCATCGGCCTGGACAACATCAGCTGGAAGTGGCTGATCACCTACTGTTGCTGGCTGGCCTTTGAGATCTGCTTCGTGTGGTGGTTCTTCCCCGAGACCGCGGGCAGGACACTGGAGGAATTGGCCTTTTGTAAGTGTCGCCGTCCATCATCCAAAGCGGCAGCCTTCCCTCCACATCCCTTCTCTCTGTGCCCTCTCCTCCTATCATCCTTTCCCCCTCGGGCCTTCTCCTATTCAACCTTGTCCCCATGAGCCTACCAAGTTTATCTACTAACACCCCGTCCGCGACAGTGTTCGAGGACAAAGCTCTCGCCGACCAAGCCGTCGTGGCTGTCGAAAAGGTCGTGCACCACGAAGACATGGACCCCGTGGCCATGGACGTCAAGCGCGCCGAGATTGGCCACGCCGAGGTCGTCGAATCCGTTACCGAGAAGGTGACAAAGGTGTAGTGCCTACCACTGCCTATCTACCTACCTATCTACCCACCTAGAACGTAGGCAGAGATTTTTACGCAGGAATAGTTACTTGGGCCCTGAGGCTTCAGGCTTCAGGCTTCAGTTGGAGTGAATCTGGATATTTGTTGGATCTGATGCGAGCAGGCAATACCATGTGACATTCACCGAGGACGAAGAGACGGGATGGAAGCCGAAGATATGAACTAAAATGAGTCAGGATCAAATGCGGTTACGGCTGGGACGTCTATACGAGGTACTCTTCGCATCGTGTATTCCGAGTGGTACTCGACACAGGGACGGAATACCTGGTACCCTGTATATATCCATGCGTCTATACATCCCAGGCCAGACTAGCTGGACGAACGATACCTCGTAGCATGGCAGCAAATTCGTCATCTTTTATTCTGATTTTTTTCTTCTCTTTATTTAAAGATTGCTATGCAAAGTCGTTCGTTGCGCGCGCGAGAGATAGAAATGCTATGCACTATCTCATTTCCGCCCATCCGCTCCTTCAATATCTGCCGGCGGCCAATATCCTTACCCAGGTGACCAGGTGAATAGCCACGTCCGAACCGTCCAAGCCATGCCATGCCGCCCCCCCCGCAGCCAGCGTCGCCGTCGCTGCATCGCTAAAATCATCGTAAACCAATCGAGCGGCCGAACCCTCTCCGGCCGGCCTAGATTCGCAGCAGATAAAAGAAATTCGTGAGTTTTAATAGTTCTGGAGCCTAGTCCACGTCTTTGCGTGGAACTGTAACCATTGCTATGGTGTGCATGGGAGTCGGAGTCTGTCTCCTCTAATTATACGACGTATCGGTGGCGACTGCTGCTCCTCCTCGATCCAGAGCGAGAGTGTCCCCTTCGGCTGCTGTGTCGCGATCGCCTGACCTCCTTTGTGACGACGACTCTCTCGTGTCGGTGGAGGAAGAGTGCCAGCACGAAGGTGAAGAAGAAGAGGATGGTATTCATAATCCCCAGAGCCCAGGAAGCCTTCAGCATAGCGCAGTTCTTATTGAGATGTAACGCCAATGACGAACCGCTGCTCCTTCCGTAATACCCAAAGGGGCCGAGGTTGATGAAAATGGAGCCAGAGGTGAAGTTGCCGCAATCGGCGTCGTCAATGCCACGGAGTTCGACATCAGCGGCAATGAAGGCGCCCACGAAGCAAAGATCGACGAATGCGACGAAGAGGGCCGAGCGACGGGTCGATCCGAGACGGAGGAGCGTCACGATGGCCCAAGCGCAGGCTAGGACCGAGACAATAAACAATGTCAGGATGAACGACGGTGTCAGTTGGTTATTGTCATCGAAGCCATCGACGAACCATGCCTGAAGAGCACTTGTCAGTTGATGTCTACCTTGAATGGTACCTACATAGATATCTCAGGGAAAAGACAGGGACGTACCAGCATGCCAATAACAGGTATCAATGTGACAATCTCCACGAACCTCCAGAAGCAGAAGAGTAGCCCGCCGAGCATCTTGTCTCGTAGTAGCTGGGATCCAAACACTGGCTGTGTAGATAGTAGTGCGACTCAAAGACGGTGAGGCCGTCGAACAAAACTGAAGCCGATGGTGCTTCCGTCGCTTGATATTCAATGCGTGCGGGGTCGGGGTGATTGGCGAGCGCAAGTCCTGAACAGGATGTGAGAAGCGCAGGAAGCAAGTTTCTTGGAAGATTTCTCCAGCTCCGGATAGGATATACACAAAGTGCGAAACGAAGTAGAGGAGAATATTATTTGAGGGGGGGCAAGATAGGAAAGGTACGGACAAGAGGAGGCTGGGCGAGTCGTTGAGATCAAAAAGGTCTGGCCATGAGGGCGCATCCTTTATCACTCCGCACAATATCACAGAATAATAGCAGTGGCTGGGCGCCGGGTACCATGATCCATGGGGGGCATCATGGGCAAATAGTTCCCAAGCTAAGCGGTTCCACGTCGTCATCGCACATGGGGAGCCGTGGCAGCCACAGGCCCCGGCACCACCCGACAGGGGGCCAGCTGGAACAGCCGGAGGCACCTGGAGCGAACTATTGCAGGTGGAGTTCGGCAACTCATCCTTCCTGTGGCTGCGATTGGTGGCTTGCTCCCTTTACTGGCCTCTTCCTGTTTTTTCCCTCTTCGCTTCTTGCATTATTGGGATGCCACAAATCTGGGAACGAAGCCTGAACCAACAGCTCCTCCAGACCGGATCGACACCTATCACTCCTTGTATCCGTTGCAGATGGCGTATTTCGTACCTCATGCTCATCAGCGTCGCTGACAACACTTCCGGCCTGTGCAGCACGCCGTTTGAAACATGTACATGTACTCGGATGGCACGATAACTCAACACCCTTCTGCCCTCAAACGCCAACCGCCATTTTGCAATCCTCAAACCCTGCATATGTTCGTTCTAGTTGGACCGTTGGAGTCGGGAATACCGTAAAATCTGGTGCAATTTCAGTCCCACAAAATGGCGCAGGAGGCAGAAGTTGCAGGCGCGGATCGACAGCAAGGTGAACTTCCCACTGCTGAGGAGGTGCTTGCAAATCCGTCCGATCAAGAGGCCCTGGAGCTCGGCTCGCGGCTGACAGTAACAATCACAAACCAAAGCACTTCAAGGACGTATCGATGGTGGAAGAGACATATCTCCATGAGCGTCCCTCACGTTACCTGCCGTGACCATTTGGGTAAGGATATGTGCTTGATGTTGTCGCCGAGACACATGCGTCTCTCGTCACTTCTTTAACCTGTTAACAACTAACTCAGCCGTAATAGCGAACGAAAGGACGTTTTTGGGTTACCTGCGAACAGCTCAGGCATTTGCTATGGTAGGAGTAATTCTCGCCCAAGTCTTTCGATTGAACCACAGTCTCCATCCAAACCCGCACTTGGGCTTCTTTGTCGTCGGTGTGCCGCTGTCGTGCGTTTGCCATGGTGCCGCTGTTCTTGTCTCTGGTATTGGCGCCCTGCGATTCATTCGGCATCAAAAGACAATGGCTCGTGGTTATAGTCTATCGGGGGGGTGGGAAATGACGAGTATCGGGATGCTAACCACTCTGGTCAGTACTAATACCTTTCTCTACATATCTCCGTGTCTGCTGACATGGTCCAGATTCTCCTCAGTATCTTTCTCCTGACGCTGATCATAAGCATCGACAAAGGTTGATTGCAATCAGGATCGTGGTCCGTGCTCTGCATTAATCCTACCCGCAGACTCAATATTATGAGGAGAGGTTCCGAACGGTTTGCGTGGGTCCAGAAGAGAAAAAAGCCTTCCCGGTGAGGGTTACCTTCACAGACTATCCACGGCATTCGAAGCCGGGACCAAAAGGTCTCTTTGGTACCCTCTGAGGGCCATAGCCCTTCCGGATCGCGCGTATATTTGCCTTGGCTGCAGCAGAAGCACAGACCGCGAGCCATTACTCGCTCTATGAATCACCCCACCCTATCCCTCAACCAACTGAACGATGTGGCTCTGGAAAACCCTGACGACTACGCCGAGTACGTCGGGCTGAAAAGGGAGTGCGGCAGCACAACGCATGACCATCCGTTTCCCGAAAGGCCACTCAAAGGGGGACATCCCTCAGCAGTGGATGCCATACAGAGTTTGTGGTGATAACGTGCATAAGTGGCCTTTTGCCTAGCTCTATAACTCCGGATCCCAGTTCCACACGACTAGGCCAATGCGTTCTGAGAACCGAGCGAAACCATGGGGGCTAGATGTGCGCTCGGGCCAGATTGAGCAACTGCAACCCTATTGGAGTGGAGAATGATCGCACGATTTCATCGGATACAACCTCTATGATGCTGAGCATGCGGAACTATCGATGTTCACCTACGTTCCAGAGCGCAAATTCACCGGAAAAAGTGTTGAACAGATGCTGCTTATCACCCTCATCACCCTCTATCAACGTCCTTGTCGAACAAGGATCGAAATCCATTGTCTTTTTCCCCCTTGGCTCACCACTCCTGAACCATCTGTTGGACCATATCCACCTTCCCCAATCCCTTGAGTCTGCCTTGCTACCGGCAAAATGCCTGACATCTTGGACGGGTGGTTCCGAAGCGGTCGCTGAGGCGTTCTGCGCAGGCTTTCCCTTTAGGTATCGCCCACCAGACGGCCGGGCAATATCATATGCGACCCAAACCCTGACCCATTGACTCCCTGCACGGGGACTTGCCAACGATTGCTTCCGGATGTGAGCCACCTCGCTAATCCTGTCAACGACCTTGCGGCACACCCGTTTGCGTCCAATGGGTTTCCGACAGAAGCGCCGGGCAAGGCCATCACGTGACCTGACCTCTGCCCACGGATCCATAATCCATTCTCTCCGCCATTGGGTACATCTGGCATTACCAATCGTGGTACCCTAGGTCGAGGGAGGACGGCATGTACACTAGAGCGACTTTGAAGGTTTGTCCATGGTTGGATATGTTGGTAAGTGGCCGACTGAGGGGTTTGGACCGACCCGAACGTTTGCCTTTCTCCATGGCGGAGCATCAAAATGCTGCGTCTGGACGTATACAGTCTTTCAACGTCATTGTCGTTTGTCTATGGATGGCAATGCTCTGTCTCTTATCACCAAGCCAATAGTTCAGCAGTCGCTAATGACCTGAAAACCCTTGTGTGACCTGCTGGTCCATCCATTTGCCTTGTTTAGCGCAATGCGTGCATCTTCATATATGAATCCCACTTGCTCTCATGGTCATCGAAGTTTGATCTCCAGCTTCTTCCCTCCAGCATGTCTGTACCTACTGAACAGTTTTCACATCTTGCTTTTGTTGAACACAACCCTGACGCACGGTTGCTGGATGAGATGCGGTTCCACGAGACCACCCTAGAGGAGAGGAAGATCCTTGTCAGGGACATCATCTCATCGTTTGACGCCTACACCTTGCCGGCAGAATTCAAACCGGACGTCTATGAAAGGATCACGGAAGAGCAGGCCAGAAGAGCACCCACTGAATGGACCATCCGAGATGACTTGCATGCCACTCTGATGCAATGGGGATCGCACGATGAGACTGCATGGACGCTGCTGCGTAAGATTTCACCCAGGGATCGAGCACTTGGGTTTGGACAAAAGCTGCGGAGAAGGTTCAACGAGCAGTTCGACCGGTATGATGAAAAAGTGGCCCATGCACGTCGTATGACAGCAGCAGAGTTGAGGGCAGAGATCGCCGAGATATGTACTGAACTTCAAGCCCTTGCACGTGCTGCCACTACTGAAGCAGGCCGATATAATATCACAATGGTGGTGCTTGAGGCTTTGGGAAAGGTCTGCGACCGGGACGACGAGCTTGAACCTGCTCGACGCAGCGGACGCCTTTCGATGGAAGGTGCTACTGGTGGCGTTGACGTGGTCCAGACTCTCTATCGCAGCCTGATCCAGGATGTCTCGATAGACTTCATGCTCGATGCACTCGATGTCATTGGGGAGAAGTGGCCCAGGACGTTGACGACTCGCGATGCAAAGGACCAATTGTCACGTATCACTGCGATCCTACACGAGAAGGCTGCTCCACACGATTACCAAACCAGGCTACAAGCCCTTCTTGCAGGCTAGGGGGCGATAGGAGTACTGGGGCTAAGAGGCCCCTGGTATGCTACATCTCCTCCCTCAGCTTACAAGGGAACCGTTGCCTGAGAAGAGTTACGTTGCAGGGATGAGAGGCTCTATTCCACTGTTCGTCTTGGGGGTTTGTTTTCTTTTTCATTACTGGCTGCGGATGGTGTGGGCATGTATATGACCTTCTTATCCAGCGTCTGAATGTCTTGCTTATTTGCACTGGTGCAGTAATGCTGCTTGTACGGAGGAGGGTGCATGTCTAGAATATGGAGAGGTTGATTGTGTATGCTTTGCAAGCAGTTAATGATGAGGATTGGTAGACAGGATGCCGAGGACAATTGCTGACACGATGTTTGTGGTTCCATTTCAGCTGATGCATTGACACTGAGTCGTGCTTTTTGAACTCGGCGTTATGATCGCGGGGTATCGTGAGACCAAACAACGTGACAACCCACTTTGCCACTTGGCTATCCCACATGGAACAATGAACATGGGGGAATCCCACCCCCACATGACACCGAGGTTACCCATCTTGCAGGACGGAGCTTGCAGCTTTGAGCTGGGCGTCGAGAGTGACAGCTTCCGAGGGAGCCACCACGACGTCAGAAACTGCGAGTACAATAATGGGTGACAAGGCAATGTGGCAATGTGACCGTGGCAAGCTGCCTATAGGGGAAGGAAACCCGCTGACTCGACCGAGTCGAAGAGGATGATCAAGCCAAAGGAGTTTCCGAAGAGGGTACAAGGACAAGTGCGTAACAAGAGGGATCTGCCTCGACGTGTGCCCCGCAACCAGTTCCGCGCGTGCAAGTGCTTCAAAGGAGGAGAGAGATGGTCCAGACAACTGCAATTGTACGGTATTACCCCTCTTCAGAAGACGCGTCTGCTGCTCGAATCCTTTAAAGAAGTCCTGGGCCATGACCGCGGCACAATCCCTTTCTCTTTCTTTCTGCGCCTCTGTGCTGCTGACTGCCTTTTCCTTGAAATCCTCTTTCAGTCCTCCTTTAGCAAGTTCTTCCTCGTGTACAACTCTCCACCACCATGGCGAGCGTTCAGGTTCCAGCCAGGCACAAGGCTTTGGTGTATGACAACCCAGGTAGCATTTCCACCAAGATCGAGGAGATCGAGACCCCCAAGCCTGCGGTCGGCGAGGTCCTGGTGAACTTGACACATTCAGGAGGTGAGTCTCTCGTCTTTATTGACACACGGGAGGGAAATAAACAGTACTGACCTTACCATTTAGTATGCCACTCGGTAAGCGGCCCAGTTTAGTCGATTTGATAGGCAAGAAGACGACCGTGTTGACCTTGATACCCATTTCTTTTGCACCCACAGGACATGGGTGTTATGTGCAATGCATGGGCATGGCTTCCTGCTCCCACACAGAAAGGCCAGGTGGGTGGTCACGAAGGCGTTGGTAGCGTTGCTGCCCTGGGGCCCGGCACCGAGGGTTCTGGTTTGAAGATTGGCGACCGCGTGGGTATCAAATGGATTGCTTCTGCTTGCGGGAACTGCCACCCTTGTCTTGTTGGCGCAGATGCCTGCTGTACTGCAGCAAAGATCTCGGGGTATGTTCATGTATTCCACATCACAGGTGAACAGCATCGCCCTAACTCCTGGATTAGGTACTTTACCCCAGGGACGTTCCAACAATATGCCATTGCCCCAGCCCATTATGTCACGCCCATTCCAGATTCACTTCCCAGCGATATGGCAGCACCCATGCTGTGCGGCGGTGTCACTGTTTACGCCGCGCTCAAGAAGTTGATAGACCAAGGCGTTCGCCCGGGAGACTGGGTTGTCATCCCTGGCGGCGGGGGTGGGCTTGGTCACTTAGCCCTGCAAATTGGTGCTCGAGGAATGGGATTCCGTATGATCGGCATTGACATGGGCGCCAAAGAAAAGTTGATCAAAGACTGCGGGGCGGAGGTGTTCCTGGACCTGTCCAAATACAGTCGAGACGATGCAGGAACTAAGCAACTGGTCGACGACGTCAAGGCTGCGACAGGCGGTGGTGCGGCGGGTGTGGTAGTCTGCACAGCTAGCAATGTCGCTTACGCCCAAGGCCTAAGCTTCCTCAAGTTCAGAGGTACCTTGGTATGTGTAGGTGTGCCTGAAGGTGCCCCAGTGCCGATCGCCACCGCGAACCCAGCAGCACTCTTGACGACGGAAACCAAAATCATCGGCAGTGCAGTGGGCAACAGGAAAGAGGCGATCGAGACCTTGGAGATGGCGGCCAGGTGAGTCAATGTCCCTTGCCAATCACCTATACATGGCATGTTTTGCTGACACTCTGGACAGAGGTATCGTCAAAACGCATTTCGAGGTTCAGCCGATGAGCAAGTTGACCGAGACTTTTGAGAGGATGGACAAGGGCGAGTTACAGGGCAGAGTTGTCATCGACCTGAGTGGGTGATTGAACAGAGAAAGGAAGATAGGAAATAAATCAGACCGACCCATATCAATAGCTTCGTAGACTCATGTTGGAGTGTTTCGTGTCGCGTTCAGTTCTTCTCGATGACGAGGCTGTAGTGGGTGAGACTTGTCTTGCGCAAGGCTGGGATTCCAGCCTTCTCAGCCGCCTGCCTGCGCCCCCAAGAGACTAATTCCACCTGCGCCCGCGAAAGATATATTTGGCTAGGGGATTTGCTGATTCCTTGTACCCTCAATCATTGCCACGTCTACCTCCAGAGCTGAAAGACGGTCGGTAAGATCAGCGGCTGTCGGCTTCTTGATGGCCCGTGGCAAACCCGTTGCAACTTTGAATTGAGGCAATGAATCCATACAATCAGCAGCCATACGGGTTTCCACAACAGACCCCCGGCCCGCCACAACCACAGTGGCAAGCACCTCCTCGACGACAAGGATGGGGTGACCCCAGACTTCCAGGACAGCCACAACAACAACCGCAATCCCCTATATCTCCCTATCATGCCGTCGCTGTACCCGCGTCCAACGCATTCGGACCCCCTCTCCCTCCGCCTCCTCCACCGTCCCAATACCCTCCACCGCCGCAGTTTGATACACATCAATGGGGAGTCAGATATAACCAAACATTGGGTGGTCAAAATCAGAATCAATCTCAGGAACCCAAACCTGCTTTGCCGCCGCGTCCTTCCTCTGTCCTTGGAAGAGTGAGCCCGCAGCCTCACCAGACAGCCTCATTGCCGCAGCCGGCACCGGCACCTTCGCAACAGCAGTATCCGACATCGTGGAACGATCCCTATCACACGAGCTCGACAGTACCACCTCCTCCGCCTCCCCGACCCGCTGAGTATCAGGCTCAGATACAGGCTACACAGCATAACCGGACCGGGACTCCCCATCAAGAATACTCGTTTCAACCCCCCTCACATCACTACGATCCTCCCACAACACAGCAGAATGTATGGAACACGCAGCATGGACAGTCAACGGGACAACCATATCATTCAACGCCGCCTCCTCCACCGCAGACGTCGGCCGTGTTGGATGGTCCATTGGTGTCGCCAATAGAACCAACAAGTGGTTATTGGAGTACTGGTCATCAGCCGCATTCAAGTACAAGCCAGGCTCCCAGTCACTACAATCCTCCTGCTGGAATTCAGCCTCCAGACTTCAAGCCTGCTTTTTCTCAGGCGTTAGCTTTCGGTGGGCCATCTGATTGGGAACATTACGACCCCAATGCACCTCCTCCGGAGCAAACACCTACGAGCCCTCCATCAAATCCTCTATATCAAGGCCCTATTTCTCCTCCACAGATACACGCAAACCTACCTGCTCCTCACCAGACTCCAAAGCCTGAGCCTGCTCTCCCGACCCATGCCGTTGAGATTGGCGTTGCTAGTCCGGTGACGCCCCGAAGGGACTCGCGGACTCAGCCGCCTCCGATGATAGACAGCATTCCATCCCCACCTTCGCGACCTGTTGACGAAGGGCCTCCGTCCGCTGGCGAACACAGCGGCAATGTTTCGGCGCGTTCTGACAGCCTCGACGACGCAGGCAACATCGACAGGGTGATCCAAGCCTGGAATGCTCCACTGAACGTGCGCTCTGCTCATGACTCGACGCCGAGACCTGAATCCCGTGCGTCTGCTCCACGGGTCACATCTCCGGACCCAGGTCTGTCTCCAGTCAGCGTCAAGGTGGTCGATCCCTACGCCGATCTAGAGCCGGAGTTCAAAGCCTCGCTGAAGAGGTATGCAGCGATGCTGCGAAGAGAGGCAGAAGCCGAGCATGATGACGAGAAATTCGAAATTTTCCAGAGCTTCGTCACCAAGGAGCTGAGGTTGAGGAGCCTGCTTTACGGGGTTGAACTGAGGAAGGAAGCAGCCAAGGAGGTCAAGAAGGCGGCCAGTCTGGCAGACATCCAGGCCATTCTACCCAACGCCGCCTTTCCTTCTAATGAAACGAGCAGAGATCCTGGCCGGAGCAATCAGCCGGTCGAAAACCCCTCTGGGTCACTGGCAGCAACGTCGCAAGACCGGCAATCACACACACAGCCGTCGATCAGTACAGTCCCAGAAGTCACCCCAACGAATGTTGTGCAGAAAGAACAACCACAGCTCGACATTCCTCGACCTGCAGACACCGTGTCTTCTACCCCAGAGTCGTCAGCTAAACCGATTCAGCAAGACCGTCCGAAGTCGAAAGATGGCCCTCGTGTTATTATACCAGTGTCAAGCCAAGAGGAAGCCTATAGTCCTGGGGGACGGCCGTTGATGAAAAGCATTGAAGGTGGCAGTGAGGAGGAAAGCTACAGCCCCGGGGGCCGCCCACTTGTGACGAAACCTGCAGACGGCGACGGAGAAGCCTACAGCCCTGGTGGTCGTCCCATCGCCGGCAAAGCTAATACGACTTCATCAATGAAGCCTCCCCCAATCAGCACGACTATCCAACAAGAGCGACACCAACCATCTATGAGTATGTTCTCGCCCAGCAACGATGCCCCAATGGTTATTGAAGACTATGCAACCCCTGAACCACCCTCCCCAAGCATGAACGCTCCAATGGTCGTGACCACCGAAGCTTCACATGGTCAAGCCTCACCGGGACGACCTGCCCAGGGGAATAGTGACAAGCCAGTTGTGCCTATAAAATTCGAACCTCCTCGTCCCGCATACACGCCATTTCGCTACAATACTGGTGTCCAGGAAGAGAAGAGCAAGACACTACAACCAGCAGATCAAGCGTATTCGTCGTTGCGAAATTCGGTAGCCGACTCAGGCCGCTTGATGGTTCAAGATACGGCACTGTTAGCGCCTGCTAGACCGTCCTCCTCCGGCGGAAAAAAGGAACACGAAGAGGCATTCATTGGCTTGATCAGAAAACAGAGTATGGCTGTAAGGCAAAAGACCCCTGGACCGGGATCTGTGCCTGCGGCTATCAGGCCTGGCAGCGAACCCAAATTCAATGCCTCTTCTAGGCCTGAGCCTCCTCTCGTCATGCGTGTTGGGACTCCTGCTACAGCATCGATGAGAGTAGAGCAGGCACCAGTGGATCCTCTCAAAGCAGCTGTGACTGCACTGCGTTCCCTGTTACCGCCCGTGGCCGACATATTTTCGCCTATAGAGGCCAATCCTGAGCATCCCAAACTCAAACTCATAAAGTCCAAAATCGACTCCATCCCTGACGCTTTCTCCTTCATCCATGACGCAGTGGTGGAATGGGATCGCACCAACCGACTTGTCCGTAAGGAACAAGAAGTTGAACGACAGGCCCGCCAAGAAGAGTCCGAAGGACACATTGACGCTCTGTTCAACGACAATGAGATCGGCTATGCAGATATTGGGGAGCTAGAGGCGGAATTCAAGCTCAAGGAGGCTGAGAGGAGGTTCGCCGAGGATCAAGCAGAACTGGAAAGCTTTACGAGCCAAGTCTTTGTGGTTGTGACGGAGAAGCTGCAGAAAGAAATCACCGAGTTGATGACGGCGTATACGATGGCAATTGACTTGCTCGATATCGACAGTTTGGCCGTGTCTCGCTGCTTCAAAGCCAATGATAGGAGCAGTGCCGTGAGGATGACCGAAGTCATGTCGTACGTCCTGACCTTGTTCAACAAAATCGAGGTCCGACACACCAAGTTGGCCGAGGCGCATGTGGAGCGCGAGAGGCGTCGCAAACGCCTCGAACTCACCGTGCTATACGCGAATGGTGACGTACAAGGCGTGAAGAAACTTGAGAAAGAATTTGCAGTGGCCGAGAAGATGGCGGTTCTGCACGAAGCACGGAGCCGCGACACAAGGGCGAACAAGCTGATGGATTCATTCGATCGTGCCACAGTCCGCGGACTGGGCGATAACCAGGTCTTCACCGATGAAGTCCTTGGCAGGCTTCAAGAGGTCAAGAAGGCACTCGACGGTGGAGCACTTCAGAAAGAGAAAGAGAGGTTGTACGAACCTGAAGGCGCAAGAGAAACACTCTCCCTCGCTCAGAACGCTCTGGACACGGTCATGAGCGATTCCCGGCGGTTACTCGCGCTTTCCAACGAAGCAGATGTGTTGCTCAACGACGCTGACTACAATGTGTCGGTTGCGGAAGCGCGGGTAGCCAATGCAGACAAGCCCACATATGCGAACCTGGAAAGCGAGAAAGCCAAGGAGGACACAAAGTTGATCGAAGACATGAATGTGCGGATCAGCAGTGTCACCAAAGGGCCACAGGAGGGCATCTCATTGATCCGGGAGTTGATTGACCGGATCGGAGACGATCCGGCGCACCAGGAAAGGATCAAGAAGGCGCTCGAGGCCGCAAAGATGAGGAATGCCAACGGGGCGGCCAATGAAGGTGGATGATGTTGTTGAGCGGGAGGCAACGAGGTAAGATTGAAAGAAAAATGTTTGGCTATTTTATCCTGGATATCTAGGGTTGTATTTTTTCTCCGCCGCCTGTGCTTGGCCATGTTATTTATATAGATGTTGCATATATTAAGGCGTCCATTTTTGGGTGGTTCATTTTGGATTTTATATTCTTCTGACTTCTGTCCAAGACATGTCCCTTTACCGAGTATAGGTAGGTACTTGACGGAGTATTAGCTGGTTTGGAAAGTGAACATTGAGCAGGCTAGCATGTAGCATAGCATAACATGAAATACAGCCATAGTTACTCCTCTTCCTCCGGCTCTTCCTCCTGCTCTTCCTCCTGTATCCGACGAAGAAAGATAGAGGGATATAGAGACTATGTACCTCTATCCAACTAATAAACAGATACAGAAAACCTCTGGTGATTCGCGTGTCAGATATTGATAGCTCTTGGGTGTTTACTTGATTGTACCGAGTACTCTGTATGCATACGTATATGTACCTAGGTACCTATGTAACTACCTAGGCAGCTGGGTAGGCACCATATCCTCGTCCTCGCTTCGCTGCGCTCCCTGGCGCCCGCTCGATTGACCAGTCTTGAAAAAGAAAGAAATTCAAAGAAAAACCCAAGGAGAAAAACAGAATCAAAATCATACCCAAAATCGTGTCTTGTCTGTGTGTACTCAGTATGTGTCATTCGTTCATTCATTCATTCCTTACTCTCGGAGACGTCTGAATCTTCGGTGCGGCTACACGCGGGGTTTCTTGCGGTACTTTGAAATCAAGTCGTCGCTGAACAGGTGGTTCTCGCCGCCCAGCATGCCCGCCGTCACCATCTCGTCGTCGACGAGCTCGCGCAGCATCGAGTCCAAAAAGCTGCGTTGTTCCCGGATGAATGCCTTGGTGGCCTTGGTGTCGAAGCGGCGGGCTCGCTTGCCGTCTCGGATCTCCTTCAGGTGGGCGCGCACGCGCTCCTCCAGCATCTCGAATCGATACTCGGCGTACTGCGAGTAGAGCTCGCGGAGATCCGAGATGGGACGCACCGTGGTCAAGACGGTGTCGTCCTTGATGAAGGCAGACTTGGGCCGGAACGAGGTCACCATCGAGATGCGTTCCGTGGTCCCCAGGGCCCGTAAGGCTTGGTGCTCGATGTAACGACCTTGAAGGACGATGGCATTGCCCTATCATATGTTAGTAAGGTTGACGACGACGATGACGATAGCAACAACAACAAGGACACGGCAAACAGTTTGCAGTCTGGCTCGGGTGACTTACCATTGCTGGACCGCGGACCTTCATGATCTCGCCAGTCCCCGTCCTCAATGCCGTCTCACCACCCACCATGTTGGTGCAGTCACTGAGCATCGTGACACAGACAAAAGGATAGCTGTCTGTGTGCCAGTCGACAATAGGCTGGTCGTCTTCATACGGACACCCCGAAACACCTTCGTCCGCTTCTCGATGCGATTTCTCTTCCAGCGCTTGCTGGACGGCTTCGCTTTGTTCCTTGGTGTTGCTGGAGATGTTGATGTGGGCAATTTCGAGGTCCATGGCGGGGACTAGTTCGACACCGGCGATCTTGGACACAATCGAGAGGACCTCGGGGCTTCGCCAGGCATCATATACAAATGGTGCATATCTATTTTCCATTCGTCAGTACCCTGTCTGCCTCAACGATGATCCTCATGGAATGACACATACTCGGGAGCAAACCCTCGCAGTTGGCAGTGTGCCAGTTCGCTAGAGTACTTGCAGTTGTCCCACACCGGCTTGCTCAAAACCTCTGCCCTCATCTGCTGAATTGCTTCCGCGGTGAACAAAGGAAAGGGCTCCGACACGGCATTTGGTGAGACTCCCATCTCAGAGAATCCTATCTCCTTCATCGTCCATATCTTGTTGGGGGCTTGGTAATTGAGATGCTTCGCAGCGTCAAAGGTAGGTCCGCTCGGGGCTCTGGGTGCCATATTGCTGAGGTGCAGGTCTGATCGTTTCCTCTTCACGGTGCCAAAGGCTGGTGCTTCTGGAGCAAGAACATCGGCTGAAGCCATCTCCCTTGATGATGTCGATTATATGTACTTTGGACGGACCACTAGCAAACAATTGTGACGGGTGGTGACCACTATATAGTGCGAAATGAGCAATCAAAGCAAACCGGATGACGACCGTTTTGTGAAGAAAGGACAAAAAGGTCAACAAACACTTGATAATCATGGGACGTTTGTACAATCAAGCAAGAGGAGTCAGAACTTATACCAACGCTCCTTTCAGTCACTCTTCAGCAAACATGGACCCTCCTAGGTAAGGTGTATGTGGCTCCAAGCAGCTTTGAATAGGCCACGCCAACATCAGATACCACTAGGAGTCCGGATGAGGTTTGAACCCAGAAAATCCTCCACACTGTCGACTGTTAGCTTATGGAGTCAGATTGTGCAAGTAAAACACAGTAAAGAATACTCCACCAGATAGGGCAAGGACGGAAAGAAACAGTTCTGGATTGAGGGAAGCAAGACGTCCAACTGCAGGTCAACAACTGTCCACAGCGTCACAATTCGCTCATAGAGTTGCCCGTCTTATCAGCCGGCCAACAGCCCTTATCATTGATCTGCCTATCGGGAAGGCTTGACTTTTGAAACGCTCGACAGGTGTGGATCGTGGATAGCTTCCATCGGTCAGGCTATTGCAGGCGCCCTTTGGCGAAAGCTGGGGGATGTCTGCAAAACAGCTTGTGGAGACCATCAGAGTGCCATCACGACAGACAGACAGACAGACGATTACCTCGTCTTCCACGGATGGAAATTCTTGCTTTGTTTGGATTAAAAACACTGCCCATTGCCTGCTGCATTCTTCTCGACCCCGGTGACGGACCTGGATCCTGTCATCTTTCACATGTGTCAACGTGCAGCTGTAGGTTTGTCTCTCTGGCCGCGCCGAAGTGCCTTTCGGATGTTCTTCCATCCAACGGTTTTGACAACGGTGTAAACAGAGAATGCATATGACATGTGTACATCACCATGGATCACCAAGGTGAGGAACATGGCGGATAGGTGTCAATTTATGGGACCATAACCGCAATATGTCTGATGAGGCAGCCCAACTTTATGTCGGTGTGACTGGTGAACATCTCTAAAAGGGTTCCTATTATTCATTTTCCAGCCAACAGCGCACGCAGAGAGGGGTCCGACAGCATCGCTTATTGAACTTGATGGTTGTGGATGACCCCCGCTGTGAGGTGGTGTATGGATCTGTTGACCAGATATGGTAACGTGCCGGGATGGGCAAGGAGCTGTCTCTGGGCCCTGTGTGCGATCCGTTTGGCCAGAAGACAGAATCCACCTGTGAGAGCTCGCTGAACCTTGAAGGCATCCTTGCTTGCCCAGTCGACACGGGGAAGTGCGGTCAACAGTTGCAGATGCTTGCACATTGTCAAGGTTTGATATAGGGATCGACCATCAAGTGTCCTATGTGCTTTGTGCCGAGCATGGGTGAAGATCGTGAACTGGGAGGGTAGTCAAGGAGCCGTGTAGAACAATCAAAGGGTGCCTGATGCAAACCCTGGATTGAACTGCTATTTACGAGTCAGTCACATTTGGTTAGTGGATTGAGCGACGGTCACCCGGAGAAGGATGTGATCACGCTGAGGAGAGTTCATCTTCCATCCCACAATCCAAAGATAGGTTGATCCTGAAATAAAAGGATAGCACACTAGAAAGATGTGCAAGCAGGGAACGCACTAAGGCCTGGGGACAGGTCAGCGGAATTGGAAGTAGCCTGCAATGCTGGTAGACCGCGCTTGGAGGGTGGGAGGGCAGAGGGCTGGAGGGGTAAAAGCAATGATATATTATGGAGGTGGAGGGCTGGCTTATCGATAACGCAGTTCGGTAAAAGCTTCCCTGTTTGCCCGTTGAGCCTGTTAAGCGCAACAAGGTTAGTGCCGTCTGTGCCTCACTAAACTCATCCGCCTAGTCGGTATCGCAGGCACGCGGCCAGCAGTGATCGACGCTTTGCATCAAGCACCTGCAGCTACTCTGGCAACGCTTCCCTGTTCACCAAACATCAACATGGCGTCTTCTGCGCAATCAGATCAGGCTGCTTCTTCAGAACCACAGATTGATGCTTGGGAGAAATCAAAAGCGACCTTCCAATCGTATGCACTTCGCAATAACACGTACAGAGACATGAACCCTGCTAATGTGTGCGCCAGGAAACGAACATCCGAGTATTACGATCCCTGCCAGGAGTTTGCGAACAGGAGTATAAAATGCATGCACAGGAATAAAGGAGACAGGGAGATGTGCCAGGACTACTTTAAGTGAGTGATCCTATTTGGCGACGGTCGTCGCCACAAAAGGGCTGCCTTCATCGAGGTTGGGCAGCGATGGGATGCATGCCTCAACTGCAAAGAAAGCGGTACGGCATGAGGCTAACAGCACGGTCACTCACACAGAGCCTACCGCGACTGCAAGAAAGAATGGGTATGACAACTCGGTTCCAAGCACATCACGCCAAAACACTGACGAATTTGACCAGACTGCGAAACGGAGAGCTGAATCGGGCTCGTGGTTCGGGTGATCACTGAGGTCATTTATTGGTATTTTGGGAGCTCTGAGGCGAATATGGGAGGATTGTACAAAAGCAGAATTGATATCTCTGTCAAGGCATAGCGCGGGAGTACATATACATGAAGACCCGAAAGGAATTTCTACTCCAAACCACAGTACGAGAGCTGGTCCCGTACCGGACTATATTGTAAGAATAGGCAAAAAAGCACCAAAGGACGCATCTAAATCTCCTTTAGAGTACTTCTGACTCAGATCCTACGAAAGACCGAGTCTCACTTTGCTGTAGCCAATACCTGTAGCTTCCCAGATTTCTGTTCCTGCCTGACTCGCAGGGTCACGCAACATTGGATTTCAGCCTTGCCCACACAACTTCCCCGCATCGTAAACTTCGCGCTCATAATTCCTCCTCGAGGGCACGGGTCCCGTTATTCCCTGAACATGTCCGATCCGAGCGTCAGCGAGCGAAGAATACGGCCGATTCAAGATGCCGTTGCGAGTGCGAACTGGAAGCAGGCACTGCAACTTTGTGACAAATGGTTCAAGAAAGGTGAACGGTCTGACAGGTTTCTGGTAAGCGTTTCAGTATCGCTCACTTCGTAGAATAGCCTTTTCTAACCATGACAGGCCCTGAAAGCCTTCGTCCTGGTGAATCAGCCAGACAAGACCCAATACGATCGAAGCCGGGAGGAGGTTCTGGACCTCTGCAAGCGTACACCCCCCCTCACAGAACCAGAAGCCATCTACCAACTTCAAAATGCTCTCAAAACCCTGTCGCTACACGAAGAGAGTCCGAAGCTCTGGGAAAGGGCCCTCAGCGTTAAAAAGGATGACAAGGATTTGTACATGAGATGGCTCAACCAAGCAGTTGCAGACAACAACTGGAAGAGTGCTCAAAAGGTGTGAACATATAAAACCAAACCAAGCAAAAGACCATCCACCTCAAAACAGCAAGAAGGGACTGGCTGACATGGGGCCATCCGCCAGGCCACCATGGGTTTGCGGAATTCCTTCTCCAAGGATAGAGACTACGAGTTCTGGAACATCCTCATGTGCCACCTGATCCATATGCAACAAGACCTGCCTGAAAAGGAGCGCAGCTTGTTTGGAACCCTTGCGTATCGCATGATATCCAAGGCCGCGGAGGCGATACCTAAGAATGAGGTGCGTCTTGAGACCGTTTTCGGTAGAAGCGTCGAAAGACTTACCGGTCAGCAGGAACAAGCATCTTCTTCCACGAAAGCAATCGCGGAATCGGAAGAAATTGCGTTGCTTGTCCAAGTCTTCAACGCCACGGGCCATGTCAAAGAGACGGTCAAGCTTTTGCAGGGACAGTCGCTGAACATGCAATCTCGAGTCGGCAAACAGGACCCTCAATTAGTGCTCTCTCTACTGCTTGATTCTTTGCAGGTATCAGAACAATGGGACGATGCTTTCAAAGTGTGCCAGGATCTGTTGTCCCAGCCAGAACACCAGTCAGACGACCGTATCTGGGATCTATGGCTGGAGTCACGATCGAAATTACCAGAGGGCAACGGGTAAGGCAGCTGGAAGACAACATATGGCTACATTCCGCTGACATCTACGCAGGCTAGACACACAATGCAAAGAGCTCCTTGATTCTGTGTGCACCATCAGGCCGATTGTCCGCGCAGCTTACCTCGCGAAGCTGAAGTTTCAGCAGACTCAGGACGACGAAGCCAAGCAGGACGGTCTACTGCAAACCTGCAAAGACTATTTCGAAGCGTTTTCATCCAAGCCCTTTTGCTTCGATGATCTGAAGAAGCCTCTCCAACACCTTGACAAGGCTCATTTCGATCAATTCCTGCACACAGTCTCTAGTCATGAGGGGAATCTGGTACGGCTGTTCGGCCTTAAATTGGCGTATAGCACACTTCCACCAGATGCATCCAGCTCGGAGCTCCTCGAATTCACGCACAGAGCATTACAATTATACCAGACGTCCTTGTCCGAGAGCCCTCCGTGCCCAGAAGCAGCCCTCCTGGCAGTTCTCGCAATCCTTCGAATTTCTAGCAGCAAAAACTCGCCTTCGATGGCCCTGTTCGCCGTCATAGTTCTTCAAATCACTCGCTTAAAATTCGAAGATTATTACATTCTGACAATCCTGCTGGTTCAGCTCCAGTCCCATCTCGGATTACTTTCTTTAGGTATGGACAACTTTGTGAAACTCAGTGTCAAAAATCTGCAGTGGGAAACAGTTGGACATTGGATCCTCACAAGAATATCCTCGTTGCATCCAGCCTCTGTTACGGCCCTGCAGGACGATTTTGACCCGCTTTGGGCCGTAGACACAGGACTTACAGTTCTGGAGAATGCGGATAGTGCTTTGGTCAGAGGAATTCGCGAAGGCTTGCGATTCAACAGTTACTCAAACATCCAGAACAGCGTGAAGATGAGGTCGGAGATTGAAAGCAGCCTGGTCAAGCAGATCTATGCCATCGAGGAACGGAAGATCCGACGATGGCGAGGGGAGCCTAATGACCATACAGTCTTGCCACTAACAGATCCTTCGAAACCCCTTGTCGACAAACGAGATTTCGGGTACATGCCTGACTATCGCGAAGAGGACGGTCAACTGCTGGCGAAGTTTCGATGTGGATCTCTTCCGAAAGAAAGATGGATACACGCCATGGCACTGTTTGACAACATAGCCACTTATCTGAAAGCAGAGGTGGCATCGCACACTTCCCTGATAGCAACAGCGTACGAGAATCTGAAACAGGCTCAACTCCACGTGTCCTGGCCTGCTACAGAAGACCTATCGGCGGAAATGACAGAAGCTGAACAAGCCAATCTTACATGCCACAAGATTCTCGCCCAGGCAATAACTTTGTTCAAAGAAGGCAGCATCAGCACGCCTCAGGCATCTCAACAGAACACCTCCACATCTCTTTCAGACATCCTTTCCGACCTCAAAACCTGGCTTTCGTCCGCACTCGCGAGCCGCAGGAATAGTACCTCTGGGTCGATCATTGCAGAGATTCGTGTGCCATCGTGGGAGGATTTGCACGAAAGCTTCACACAACTCGAGACGTTGCAAGTCATTGCAAACCTCACTTCCCTGGTGACCAAGAAGACCCAAAAGTCCGCGAAATCTTCGAAGGCTGCTTCAGACTGCATCCCCAAGGACCTGATCTCTGAGATACAGTCACTCATCACCGACCTCGAATCTCAAATCCTTACAGATGTCCGGGAGCTGAAGTCATCAATCAACGAACCCGGCGTGCTGGGCAAACTGGTAGACTTGGGAATGGCACGACGCGGCAGCGACGCCGAGGGGAGCGATGGTACCGAAGGAGACGCTCTCCCTGGTGGTGAGAAGTGGGAGAATTTGATTGAGAGCATCTGTGACGAAGTCACGATGGAGACCATCTGCGGGGAGATCAAGGATAGCTGGGATGATGCACTCGATGGGGTTTTGGGCGGAAAGGGCAAAATTCGGGTTGGAAGATGAGTAGGAGGCCAGCGAAGACGACCAGGAAAAGGGGTTGAGGATAGAAGAGACGAGAAGCGGGATAAATGGAGAGACGGAGACAAATGGAAGAGAAAAAGCACGGACTACCGATTAACAGAGGTACTGAATACTGTATTAGGGCGACTGGGTTCACATTCGTTCGTTGTGCTCTACACTCTATACCTAGGTACCAAGTATGCATCCTGCGATTGAGAGATTAGAGCTTCCTTTGGCACGTTACAGGAACAGGAGCTGCTGGACACCCTATATGTAGACAGACATATGACATATGTGGGGCGCTCGCTGTCTCCCTCTCACATACACTCTCTTACTGGATGTAGGTGTTGGTCTGGTGAAGCTCATATTCCGGGTGTACTACACACACAGGTATGCAGAGACAGATATACAGACAGATAGACAAATAGAGAGCGAGAATGCGGAGGCAAGGGAATCAAGAGAGGCATCACAACGCCCCGAAAGTTTTCCATACGGGAAGAGTAATAGGAACGCCATATGCCATTTACCCGTTTTCCTTGTGTGTGCTAGATGCTGTTCGCGCACGTATCCTAACCCTCCGCCCTCCTTCCGCTAGTATGCGTTCTTCACATACAGGACAGACTCCAGACTCTGCTCGTCGGCCCCGTCATTTAGTCTTGCCGCCCCTTCAGGAGTCTCTTGGTCACCTTGTCCTTCTCGATGATGTAGACATGTGCGCCCCAGCCTGACAAGGCATCTCGATCCACGGCGTTCAGTAGGGCTTGCGAAATGGTTTCAAAAAGGTCCTCCGGTTCCTGGTGACAAGCATCGTTAGACTCGACATTGCGGCAAACATGGGGATAAATATACGCCCTGCCGTAGTTTGCATGGCAGATAGACAAGAAGTGGTCTGTAGGGATTGTGCATGGATGTGTCTCACCAAATCCGGCTCCCATAGTCCTTCACACGTTCCAAACAGCTGATCACTCGCGGTGCCCGCCACGATGAAATCCTTTGCAAAGTCAATGCAGCCTATACTGTCAAACCCGCAGATGAACGGTTTGCCCGTTGTGTGATTTATCCCTGCAAGCACTGGGCTCACAAACCAAGGTCCAAACCGCCGCTCGTACAGTGAACTGCTGACCAGGTTGGCCAGTGTCTGGGGTGAAATGTTTCGTTCTTCGCGTAGTCGATACATGTTGACTTTGTACCGGAAGGTGTCACTGACTGTTTGTACATCGGTCGCCAGTCCCGTCAAGCCGAGAAAGACACTGGGTGCATAGTTGAATATCTTGGGGAAGTTGTTTGACACGGTCAACGCTTGCATGCCCAGTCGCAGGTCGCAAGCTATGGCAACGCAGTCCTTTCCGACCATCGCAACACACGCACCACCATCTGAATCACATATTAGATTGTATAGGAGCACGAGGTCAGAAGAGAGAAGTACTGATATCGAATGGAGAGCTCTGTAGTGGATTGGTTAGCATTGAAGAGCGACTGTTTTCTGACGATGAGGATTGCTTACCATCCTGCAGACGAGAAAGATTCAAGTAAAGGAGAAGGAATAGGATTAAGACAAGCAATTAACAGGGCGTTGAGTCAAACGGCGGATGTAAGTGACAGGATCTGGATAACTATCGATCTCAAAAGGCCGGAGAGGGATGCGCAGGCACAAAATGCAAACGCGTTTCCGCAGGCACGAGGCTGATGCTCAACTGAGGCTAGTGAGGCTCAAACTGGAGAAGCTGGCGCTAGAAGCTACAGGGGCCAATAGGCGGCAGTCTTACCTAATTCCTCCGCCATGACGCTTGGTGACGCCGACCTTTTTGCCTGCGGCACGCCTGCACACGCCTATGATGGCCATCTTTCGCCGCTACTGGATGGTTAGTAAAGCTGCAACAGCATCCAACACATTCCATGATATGGATAGCAGCCTGCAACCCCATCTGGGTGGATGAACACTTTCTAGCCACTTCTACCAAACACTCTATTCAACTTACAAAGCCCGACCATTACAGCTGCTATCCAGACCATCCAACTCCCTCCAAACATAAGAGTTATCCCCTCCACGCAACCCCACCAGGCTGTCGCCCTGACGATCGAAAATGGCTTCTCACGTAGTGGTGATCGACTCGACGGCTCGAAGAGCCACAATCAAGACTACCCCGGGTAAGAACTTGAGTGAGGTTCTAGAAGAGGCGTGCACGAAATTGGGAGTCAACGCCGCTCAATATGGTTTGAAGTACGTTTCATCCTATGGATGCCTGCGCACACCCAGGTTGACTGATAGTTACTTTGCAGGCATAATAACAAACCCGTCGACCTCTCCAGAACGATTCGCCTCTCGGGTCTTTCCTCAGGCGCAAAACTAGAACTGGTCCAACTCTCTAAATCGGCCGGCGTCGTCTCAATAGCCCTACAATTGCCGGAATCAGAAGCACGAGGTGTACCCAACGCCAGGCTTACAGACAAGTTTCCCAGTTCGACCACATTATGGCTTGTGCTCAGGAAGTTCGAGGCCGGCGTTGCGGGCGGGGGTACTCCCAGTACTCGGAATTTCACTGCCAGAGGGGTACCATCAGCAAGCCAGGGCAGTTCGGGTGGTGGCAGACTGTATTATGAACAGCCGGTGATACAGGTCATGAACAGAGAATTGGCGTCGTTTACGGACCTGCAAAAATCTCTGGCACAACTGGGTCTCAACAGCGGTACAGCTCTCTTGAGGCTGAGTTTTCGGACAACTGAAACTCCGCTAGAAGAGGCCATGGCGCAGATACAAAGCTATTTCGAATCGGTCGAGGGAACAGTTGCTCAACCGCCGCGCCAACAAGAGACTTCGGCTTCAAGTGAGCCACAAACTGGATCGGCCGAGACTCAGCCAGAGTGGAATGAGGAGAGACCCTCGCAGCTCCCCCCCCAAGCCCAAGAAGAAACATCAACATCATTACCTTCACAACCTGAAACTTCGAGTTCGTCAACGAGTCGTCCGGTCTCCGTATTCCGGCCGCCGAGCTCATCCACTCCTTCGGCCGCCCTCATGTCTCACAACGAAGCAGACTATACCCCCACAGTTGAACACGCCCAGGTCCACCAAAAACTGCTACAGCAGAACTCAAGAAATGTGCGGCTACCGACAGAAGCCGAGCTTGCAGCCCAAGCTCAAGAGGAAGCAGCCAAGTGGGCTGCGGTAAAGGAAGTCGAGATAAAGGTTCGATTCCCCGACCAGAGTGCGGTTAGCGCCAGATTTGAGCAGGGCGACACCGCAGCGGATCTGTACAACTTTGTACGAGAGTGTCTGGAGGAGCAATACCGAACGGAGCCTTTCATGCTTCGAAATCCAGGTATCAGAGGAAAGAATGAAATCATTCCAGACGACAGCGCGAAGAAACTAATCAAAGATCTTCAGCTCAAAGGGCGAGTGCTAGTCACATTTCAATGGGATGACCATAAGGCCAGTCTTCAAGCGAGGAGCATAAAGTCTGTACTGAAGGTGGAGTTGAGGGAGCAGGCCCAGGAAGTGAAAGTGCAGGATCTCCCAACTGTGGATGTCGAGGCTGACGAAGAGCCTGGTATCAAGGTCAATCTGGGGACTAAGGACACAAGCGAGGGACCCGGGGATGGCAAGAAAAGGCTGCCAAAGTGGCTGAAGGGTTTGGGCAAGAAATAGTCCACCTCAACAAGAACAAACGCGCCGGACTTCTGGAGTCTGAATCACATGTGATACCTTTGAAGCTTGGAATGCGCACCGCTCAGACAAAATCCAACACAGACTTCTCGTTGTGGGGTTATAGACAGGGAGAATATCCCTGTGTAGTTGCACACTCGCCCTTAGCTTTGTTGGCCAGGTGAGTACGATACAACAGGTACCTACCAAGTACATCAGGATGTTCAGCCTCGTCAAAAAAGCTGGGTTATCTCCGACAAGCTCCGACGCTAGTAACCTGCCGAGGATCCCCCGCCCACAATCGCATTTTCAGTTTTGACAAGCAGCCCGCACCGAAACTGGGATTGGGAACTATCTCACCAAGTTCAAGTCTACAACGCCCGTCTACAATCTCCCCCGTCGATCGATTTCGAACTCTTCAAGATGCCTTCCGAAGTCACCGATATCAAGCAATTCCTCGAAATTGCCCGCAGAAAGGATGCTAAAGGTGCGACACTGCAACTCTGAACCAAATATCATTTCCTGCGACATGTTTCCTCTTCAAGTGTGGTGCCTGCACTGCCAGTGCTCCTGCGCCTGGCAGAGTACCTACGACGCAAATCATGCCCTGAAACCCCCTCTGAAAGTCCATCCCTCTGTGAATACAGGCACTCATAGCGAGCGTCACTTGCCGTACAATGAAGCGCAGTCCCAGTGATTTGCTAACTCTGTTACTGCGATATATAGGTGCCCGCCTTAAGAAATCCTCAAAGTCGAAGGACATCAAGATGAAGATCCGATGCAAGCGGTACCTGTACACCCTGATCCTCAAGGACTCGGACAAAGCCGACAAGATCAAGCAGAGTCTGCCGCCCAGTAAGTCTAGCCTCATCCCGGTACAGCTTTGAAGAGCGAGGTGTTTGGGGGGCATATTTGTCGGGTCTGAAGTGCGGTTTGTCTGGATTGGATTGGAGAAAGTGGCATAACTCGCAAAGGGCTGCCAGCACCGAAGACTTGCCCGCCGATGGAATTCATACCCCTCCTGCACTGGCCCGCACATAAATATCTTGCGCGAACTTAGCCCTGGCTAACACTCACCTTTCTACTTACAGCGATGCCATTCGTCGAAATCGGCAAGAAGAACAAGAAACCCAAGAAGAACTAAACGTCTTCCGCTTATTTCCTCCAATATCGCTCAACTTGGTCAAAAGTGGAGGGGGGATTGTTATGGTATCCACGGTCATGGATGGATGGACAGAAATGATGAACCACATTTTATTTCCTGTGGACCAACTCATGAAAAACAAACCAAGAGAAATGGATGGTGTGACTAGGGACTAGGGACTAGACTTGAGAGGAGCTTCTCGTCTGGCTGGGCTTTGTAAGGCCACGAGAAGAATCAAATGAACTGAACTGGATGGACATGGCTGAAAAGGCGGTCGGACATCTTGTGGAATGTTCAGAGAACTAGGAACTAGGGGCGAGACGGGATGAAAGGCCTGCAGGTCTGAGGTTCTTTAGTACCTTACCCGTAGGTAGTCTGCGGCGCACACGTTGCTCGTCAGAATCGCGAGGACATCCTCGAGACTCCAGACATGCTTCTTCGCAATACACCAAAAAAAATATTCCGCACCCTAATGGGCACCAGGCGCTGCGCTGTATACTTGTAGTATCATAGGCGAGGTAGACCCATACCCTGTAAAGCCCATTCTGTCCCATCCGCACATCTACCCTCTCCCTCTCTCCTGTCCCTGTCCTTTCCGTCCTCACGGACCTCACTCCCTATTCATGGCACGAATACCGCGCCTCGCGATACCCCACCAGAAACCCCTTGCGCTCTGCCGTGTCCGCCAGCGCATCATGATTACCCTCGACACGCGCGATCAGATCCCCCAGTTCCGCGCGCGACAGACGCAGCTCGTACTCGCCAAAGTAATTCGGGTTCTCGCCCGTCTTGTGGAACGCCAGACTCTCAAAGAGGGCAATGCTCCGGAGGTTTGTGCCGCCGATTTTCACGGACAGGTGCGTGAAGTGGGCTTGTTGTCCGGGGATCGTGGTGGTTGTGGTGGTGGGAGAACCCGGAGCAGGTCCAGGGTGAGAGTAGTGCTGGAATTCAGCCAGGATCTCGCGCTCGTGTTGCGTAATGTACTTGAGAAACGCGAGCAGCGCGGCTCGGCCGTACCCCTTGCGTTGTTGGGCCGTCTCTGCGATCATGAGTTCGAGTTCGCCTGCCACGAGGATCTCGCCCTCACCCCATCCCTCGCCCTGCGCGGAGTCGTCTTGGGCCGGAGCGGTAGAGATGAAGAGGTTCACGTCTCCGACCATGGCGTCGACCTCGCGCTGAGTCTCTCCATCGCTGCTCTCGTGACACTCTACCCCATCGGTGTCGGCACGGAAGTGTGGTTGACAGACGATAAAGGTCAATTTATCCCCATCGTCGCGCCAGCTGCGTTGCATGGCATATTCTTCTTCAAGCGTCAGGGGTTCAGACGCCGTGGCTTCTTGGATTTCCTAATTTTCTCAAACTGTCAGAACCAAAAAAGCCAGTATATTATCTTTCGTTGGGTCCAACCCCTGGCCAGGGGGCAGGCGTTGTTGATATCAATACGTACAGGATCCTTCATCCATCCGTGGTATTTGGGCACATGGTGCGCCGAATAGGGTACCAAAACCACTTTCGTCGTGGAGACGCCTATGTATGTACACAGATAGGTTAGAGGAAGAATAACTTTTCAAAAACTTTTGAGCGAGGCGGGGCGAACTCGAGGCAAGACGGTGATATCCTCAATACTCACAAGTATGTTCGTTGATGCGCATTGTCTAGATCTATCCATCATGGCGTCATGGTTTTTGCGACTTATACCACATGGGTATCATCCGATCATTCGGTCCTGTACTGTACAACAAAGATATAATTTTGTGTTGGATTAAAATTCCGTGAATTTCTTTTCGGGACAGGCGGAAAAGTTTCCGGGCGGTTTTGATATTACAGTCCTGGCCACGATTTTCGTCGCATTTGATCTAAGCAGGATCGTGAATATCAAACCGGACTACCTCAACCTCCAGCGTCTCGGAATCGACCAGCACAAGCTCTCCAGTTTCGTGAAAACGTGGAATCGCGATTAGTCGGACTTGCTGCCCGTCGGGACCGTCAATGACGGTAGTATCAAATCTCGGCTGGTTTCCCACAAAGAAGACGTGCGGACACTCTTCAATGACAAATTGGTCGCGATCTTGGAATGGATAGCACCAGAGGGTGTCTGGAGCCGTTGGAGCGCCGCATCGCCAACGTAACATGCTGGCCATAACTTCCAATCTCCCGTCTGCGCCTTTCCCGTCCGGGCCCCCAAGGTCCACGTACTTGAGGATGTCGTCCACAGGCTGACCGCTGTTGCCCATGAATCGCCAGCCGTCCACATCGCCATCCCAAGGGTTCGTCACACTGTCGAGCCATCCTGGCTCCTCTTCTTCTGGCTCGGCGATATTAGTGGTGGCGTAGGCCCGAGAGTGCGGCAACATGGCTGGATGGATTGGCTGTTGCGGTAAGCTTGCATTTGCGGGGTCTTGTTCGCCTGACATTATTGTAATTGGGATGCTGGGGAGGAGCTCAGCGAGGAACTGGTCGAGATGGAAAGTTGGTGTGGGATTGTACGAAGCCGCGTCGTAGCCGTATCTGCGATTTCCAGGCTTCTTGCCGTCTTCAATCGACATTTGATGACCTGAAAGCAGATCGGACGCGATAGAATTGCCCGCAATTATGAGGCGAGAGATTTTGCTGGCTTCCTCTCGATCGTCTTCGTCCAAGGCCTCTGCAAGCAGGAATTCGGAGAGAAGTGAAACATTCAGTGTGTCAGCCTCGGTCTCGGAAAAGTCAAGCCCGCTGATGAGAGCGATTTTCTTTCGTTGTTGATCGACCTGCATTCGTGTGTCTTCCTCTTCGTCCCGTTCCCATCTCTTGGGTTGTCGCGGTAGGTCAGGGATGTGTAGATCCAGCACGTCAAAGTCTCCATTTGCGGTTTCGGTACCCAGCACAGCGACAATGACGCCGGTGACCAACAAGTTGCTTTTCAGCGTCGCTCCCGCTAATCGAAGTCGGCCGGATTCGTCCTCCAGCATGACCTGTGTTTCCTCATCTGCAGTCAAGTATGACTGTCGCGGTGGTGCGCCTGCAACCCAGTGCTCTTTCGATATATCCTCCAGAATATTCGGTTTCAGAGGCATGTCCATGTAGATTGTTCCCACAACCCAGCACAATTGGCCTTGACGGACATCTAGCACCCTGTCCACTCTCTGTGCCTTTTCTCCTGCGATCTCGAAGTCGGCCCAGTCTTCCTCAGCAATCTTCTCCACCACAGGTTTCAGCTTGGCCAGGCGCAAAAAGTACATGTCACCGAATTGCTGGTGGTATTGTTTGGTGTCTCCTCGAGACAGTCGGTAGGAATAGAGGGGATCGTAGGATGACGGGGCTCTTCGCCTCTGATCATATTTATCGTCCTTTTGCCATGGCCGCAGCAGACTCTTTAAAGGAGCCATTTTCACAACACTTGAGAAGTTGCGTCGAACCGAGGCCTTTGTTGGACGTATTGAGCGCGCTTTGAGACTTGGTTTGTTCACTGAGTGTGACATGCGGAACACCAACGCGTAAAGGCGCGTCTGAATTAACAGGTTCGCGACAAGGAAAATACTCCACCGTACCGCGTATTTACTTCTGACGCCCTGATCCATTGTCCGTACAGGTCCTCCTCCATTTCCATAGAGACTACACTTTTGGCTTTTCTAAAATGGTGGTTCTACCATCCCGTTTGTTGGGGTCCTGTCCCTCTGGCCTTTCCTCTGGTTCGTGCCTCATGCAAGACTTTGGCGTTCACTTAGCCTCGCTTGAAGGCTGGAACTTGAGAGTGGTTCTCGACTCAGGTGCCATAGATGCCCGTTGACGAATGGCCGTATAAAATAGAAGCTATCGGTAAGTCAGATGGGGACCTGAAGGACCTCAAAGCTTTGCCAGTCTTCCCAGGAATTATTTAAGTCGTGCATGTTCAGCCTGAATGCTCGTACATCACATCGTTCAACATCTAGATTCTTTACCTCCAACCGCAGTCCAGATTCATCACGATCACAAAGAATACCACGCCTCTAAATAACAACAATGGCCATCAGAGTCTTGTCGACGGTCACCTTGACCCTTGCCCTCGCAATCCAAGTAACAGCTCTTCCACGCCGCATCTTCCAACTCAACAGAACCGATATCACGCACCATATGCCCGTCCCTCGAGATACCGCCGCACGCAGTAGTGAGGAGCAATGGGTCTGTGTCAACGAGGACTTGGAGCTTGATCCGGTGGAATGTCCCCCCGGCACACCAGGTGGGATTCCCAAAGCGGTGGATCTTTACAGAGTCAGGATCGGATGTAACGGTCTACGTTGTCCCCATCAGTGGGTTTTTGTCGATGCGGGCCTGCCGAGATTCAACCACACTTGCCCGCGACACGCGGTCGCTGCGGCGGCCAACTGGCGGAACTGGTGCTTTCTGGAGCCGCCTTTTTACATGGAAGCCGGCGCGTGGTGCGTGACGGGATCAGAACCGGTAGACCTCACGTTGGATGGCCCCAGCATCGACAGGTGCTGTGGTGAGTGGGTGAGCGTCAAGGATCCGTTCTATCGGGACTATCCTACGGTGCAGCTGCCCGATCTCAGCATCGTGCAGAACAAGATTGTGGACGGAGAGGAGATGCGAAGGGTGCTCAAGCCCAATGCGTGGGAGTTCAACATTGACAACAGCTACTGTCGAATGTGGATGTCGGAGACCGAGGCCCAGTACCAATACTTTATGCAGAACCTGGCGGCGTGGGATATTGACGATGCGGATTTACTGGGTCACGGTGGCCCGAGATTCAACATCAAGTGGGACAAGGACCAAGCATGGGGCCACCTACCGCCCTAAGCTGGCAGTGCTTTAGGAGGGACACATGGTCTTGCTATCGTGCTAGTTGGGGAGGTGATGCCTTTCTTGTAAGATCACATATAACTGAGGTAGCTTTGGGGAGAGCAGAGCGGCAAACACCCAGTGGGGATCGGATCAGATGGTATGGTTGTATGGTCGTGTTCTGGGTGGTGGATGGAGTAGCCGGCCTCTGTGATACCTGTCAATCTATAATAGAAGAACAAACTTCGATACTCTGCCATATCGATCGATCCTTTAAACCACTCCCTTGTCCAATCCCCCCTATTCTCCCTATCATGCATCTCGTCTACACTTGTAGCCACAGCTAAAGCTACAACTTCGGCTTCGCCCTAAGCCACATCCCCTCAGCCTCGGCATGGACATTCCCCTGCCCGTCCTCGATGACGCCGTGGACCCAGATCTTGCGGCCCTCGGCCCTGGTGATCCACGACCTCGCCATGATGGTCCCCGGCGTGCCCACGGGTTTCTTGTACGTCACGTTCAGCGCGACGGTGAAGGTGGCGAGGCGGTTCGGCATCTGGTGGCCGATGATGTTGCCCATGGTGCTGTCCAGCACGGTCGCCACGACGCCGCCGTGCAGCGTGTTCGGGTGCGCGTTCATGCCGGTCCCGAACGTGTAGAAGCGGCGTACTTCGCCGCGAGTCTGGCTGTCCGTCCCAATCCCCGTCTCCCGGTGGGTGTACGTGGTGTCGCCATTGTGGATGGGAGGCCGGTACAGCGACAGTAGGTGCGTGATAGTCTTATCCGTGTTCCATGTCTCGGCCATCAGCGAGTGTCCGTTTCCCGGCTGCATCAGCGTTCGAGACATGTTCACCCGCCGAAACGCCGGGTCTGACAGGTGTGGCACGCACCATGGTATAGAGCGGAAGTGGTCCAGCAGAGTCGACTGCGGCGTTGTTGGCTCCGCGCCACCGCGACGAGTGTCGGTAGAGCCCATGGTCCGACTATGGCGAGGGGGCAGCTGCTTTGTGACGCAGCGAAGGAAACGAAATGAATGTTATGGCGGTTTTGTGTATGGTGCAGGACCCAGTAATGGTACCTAGCAGTAAGGGCAGTAACGGGGAGTGATGTTGGTCGTAGGTTATAATCGGTTGGGATATCGATGGCCTCAGTCAAACCTCACCACGACATTCATCCTTCCTCGCTCGGTAAATGTTGCTCGGCCACTGGTCATAGTCTCCGTCTTCATCGAAAAGAGTGATCAGGTATTCTTTATCAAATGGTGTATTGCATTGTTGAGGGCCACCGAGGAAATTATGTGAGTCGCGCTATCGGTCCAACTTTGAATCTTGTCGCCTCGTTTACCTCGGTCCAGGTTGGCAGCAGGCCGAAGTTCAATAATAATCCGATCCAATTCAATTCGTCAAAGTCTCAATCTGGAAATGGGAGTATTAACAAAGATACAAGGATAACACCATCAATGCTTCGTTCCTTCAAAACAGCATCCAGTGCATTCTGAACACTTCGGGCCCAAATATCGACTGCGCACGCTCGATCTCTTTCTTTCTCTCTCTATACACAACCACACAACCACACAACCACAGCTGCTCGCTGCGCCTAGCTTTCGAGCACTTCTTCATCATGGTTATCCACTTCACCCCCGGCTTCTCCATCTTCCGTCTCCTTTCGATGTGACCCCTGCTTCTTTGAGTGGCCGGTGGATTCGGAAGCTTCCTTTTCTTCTTCTTCGCCCCCTTCTGAGGAGGTAGACGTCTCCCCTCCCTCGCTGTCTGGCTGAGCATCTTCCGTCTCCTGCTCGATGGGACTCGTCCACTCGTCGCCCTCCGACTTTGCGTCTTCCTCAGCTTTGCCCTCCTCATTGTCCTTTTCTGCCGCACTGGCGCGCGCTTGCTGGTACTCGCCTTCGTCAAAGTACCTGGTCCCCCTCCAAACCCATTCGGGATGTCCCATGCCGCGCCCAATGTCCGGGATCGTCATGGGAGGCATCGAGTCCTCGGAGAAGACACTCAAAAAATCCTCCTGTCCTGTCAGGATGCGAGGGATGTTTTGCCGCGTCGAATACATGATCCGTTCACTCCATCCTTCCTCGATCACCTGGACATCTTCTAGCCCGCGAATGTCGCTTCCTCGATTTGACGCGCCGGCTGGTTTCGAAATGCCCACGACCGTGGGGAACGGTGCGATGCAGGTGAAATCCAGTGTGTGCCGGTTACACATGGCTCCCATGCCATTGTCTACGGGGTCGTTGAAGGGCACCATGCTCTGCGTGAAGACGACCTTCTCCGCGCCACGGAGGGAGATGGCGTATGCCGCCGTACAAGAATTCCAGTTCGACCGAAAGTAGATGCGGGTCTGGAAGTTGAGGTAGTCGTCCGAGTCCTCTTGCCAGACGGACATGTCGGGCTGGACGAATTCCGACCGCGACCACGGCGGCAGCACCGTCGGGTCGTCCGTCACGACGTACCTCCTGTCGTTCTCTGGGTCTGTCTGCGCTGCGCAATGCCCGAACCAGATGATGTCCCAGTAATCGCCGTACGGCGATAGTGGCTTCTCGTCTTCGGGCTGCGCGGTCACGAACCGCGTTGCTTGTGCCGCCTGCATCATCTGGTACTTAATGGCCAGGTCCCAATCCGCGTCGTCTTCGAACACCAGAGTGACTGGATGTTGTCC
>NW_019174054.1:0-93633 GCF_001642475.1 Fonsecaea monophora
TTAGCTAGGTTATTCATGCTCGTTAGCGTCGAGGGATGCTCCGCCCCTTGTACCTTCTTACTCAGCTCTAACGTCTCTCGATACATCTCCTCCGCCTCCGCGTACTTCTCCTGACCGCTCAGCGCGTTAGCTAGGTTATTCATGCTCGTTAGCGTCTCAGGATGCTCCTCCCCGAGCACCTTCCTCCTCAGCTCTAACGTCTCTCGATACATCTCCTCCGCCTCCGCGTACTTCCCCTGACCGCTCAGCGCGTTAGCTAGGTTATTCATGCTCGTTAGCGTCGAGGGATGCTCCGCCCCTTGTACCTTCTTACTCAGCTCTAACGTCTCTCGATACATCTCCTCCGCCTCCGCGTACTTCCCCTAATAGCTCAGCGCCAAGGCTAGGTTATCCATGCTCGTCAGCGTCGAAGGGTCTTCTAGCCCAACCGTCTCCCTTCTCGTATCGGATACTTGCCGGTAGAGACCCTCTGCTACATCATAGCGCCCATGGTTATGGTAGAACGATGTAACCCATCCCGCCGCCGCACAACTCCTCAACTCCTGTCCCACTCGTTGTCCGTCCGAATAGAGCCGTCTGTCATTCTTAAGGCACATATTTATGTACCTAAGGAGAATCACTCGCGCTTATAGTGAATGGTCGACGGATCCATCTATGCGTCGGACATTGTCCGCCGCCATCTCAATTGCCTCAGATATAAAGTCGTGAGTCGCCTCCATCCCCAATCGGACTTACAGCCAGTCGCAGATCACCGGATGTAACGAGAAGCGTGCCTCATCGATAGACGCGCCACCAGCGATGCCATCTAACAGAGAGAGATCGAACGCCTTTGAGATCAACTCCCAAAATAGATCTACATTCCACGGTTCTCGATCTACCACTGGCGTCTCGTCTTCTGCGTCTGACCCGGATCCTGCCGGAGCCATTGCAGGACCTTCTGGGTCGCTGTCGGAGACTCTGTCAGATTCCGACGACCGAGACCAGTCGTTGCTGCCGGAATCTTCATGACTAAATATCCTCATCCATGCCGGCGCCGGTTGCGTCCATTCCCAGTGGTAGCGGAACAGTGACTCGTCAATCCGGTCGGGCTGGAAGAAGGCCGACACCGTCAAGAAGTACCCAATGTCGCCCCTCCGCGCCTCGTCTTCTTCCAACTGCTGAAATGACATCTCCCACGTCGTGAATGCGCTAATCGCCCGGTTGTCTTCTTCTTTCCCGTCGACTTGTACCGTGCCGTATTTCCAGAATCGCCGGGGCGTATATCGTAACACCTGTTCGCGTTATACCTCATACAAGCTCAAGAACTCGTCGAGCTGATCTAACGCGAGCTGCTTGTATCGGATAAAGGCTGCTACCTAATCGAGGGCGAGAGGTAACCCGCCTAGCCGTTCAACGATCTTACTACATCTCTCCCGATGAGCGTCTACCTCAGACGTTAGATAGTCGTATAAGAGGAGTTCTATCCCTTCCTGATTCGTCATAGGCGGTACTATTACGACTCGTCCGAGTCCTTCCAGTCCTTTACTGCGACTGGTGACAAGAATGTCGCCCATGCTATCTACGTTGGATAAGTTAGCTAGTTTCGTGAGGATAAGAAGGTAACTAACGAGATGGGATAAATTGCTCAATACTCGTAAAGTGATCCGGGTCGTCATAGTTATCCAACACCATGAGCCATCGCTTGCTCCGTCGCGCCAGCGCCTGGACGACCAGTCGGATTTTGGTTCGAGTGTCGTCAATTCCCGTCAGCGGTTGCCTAATCTCCGCTGCCACTCGCTCTAACGACTGTACGGCCATCGTCTCCGAACTCGCATTGATCCAGAACATCTCCGCATAAGTGGGCTGCCGTTGTCGACAATACTCGAGCGCAATCTAACTCTTCCCTTGTCCGCCCATCGCCTGGAGGATAAGCACACGACATTCGTCCGCGGCATCGTCCGTAAAGTATTCCTGAATTCGTTCCAGCTGCTTTTGGCGACCTCGGAAATAGTTGACTCGCCGCCGGCTTGCCTGTTCATACGTCGTTTCCAAAGGCACGGATACAACCTTCAACACAGAATGGGCTTTAGTTATTCTGTTATCTGACTCTTCCATACACTTACAGGTGCGACCTGCATCGACGGCACCGATAGTTGCTGTTGAGCATCTTTCGCCATCTGTTCGATCACTTCTGCCACGAGCAAATAATCCTCTTCCGTCGCTCGCCCAAACTTGTTCATGTTGAAATGCGTCCGCGCGAGCGGGTGTTTCGACACTCGGTCTGACACGTCGAGACACCCAGATCGTTCATTAACTGTAAACGCCTCCACAACATCAGTATGAGTCGATTATCCTATTATATACTCATCTTACCTTTCGTCTCTGCTTCCTAACGATTGCTCCAATCTCGCTTGCTTGGAGTTCGAAGAAATACGCGATACGCGCATGAGGCATTTATACCCACACTCGCTTCTGAAAATCATCCACCAGGTCTTGCAGTAGCTCATTGCCTAGGTCGAGGATGTAGAGAGGCTCCTACTCAATATCTTCTGCCGTATACTCTCGTGCTGCCGCCTGCACCATTTCGCTCTGGCTCATGCCATCGGCCCCGCGGAACGGCGTGCCGAAGAACACCATCCCTCGGACCGCATCGAACATGCCGGACCACTCCTTACGGTCATAGTAAGTATCGCATACTGCCTATTCCTCTCATCAGCTCATAACCGTCTCTCTGGTATATACACTGACCTTGAGTACAACGAGCCCGCCGAAACTGTGCGCAATGAATATCAACGGTCGATCGGTACAGCCCTTGTCTCGTCAGTCCACCGTTCTTATCCTCAAGTCCATCTCTTACCTACCTTTCGCTCTCGTCTCAGGGCGGTTAGAAACCGCTCCGCAGTCGTTCGAGCCGACTGCTTGATCGCATCTACTCCAAACCAGCCCGATTTGTATCCGTACCGCATGATGCGTGCGTTTAGCACCACCTCTGGAAGCATGTCCTTCTCTTCGAGCCAGTTGACCCAGCGCGCCTCATCGCCATCGCCGCGTTTCTGGGTCCAGGTGTCGTCCGGGTGCGCGCCGAGGCCGTGGACGGCGACAACGCTGTCGTATGTTAGAGAGCTGAACCAGTCACATTAGGCGTTACACTCACTCGATGATCTTCTCTCCATTCTCGGCATCCGGGCTCGACGTCGGCTCCCGCAGCACTTTCAACCCCGTGTCGTCGTCAGTGGTCGGTCGCACCTGAGGCTGAAGTCAGTGACTCGACTGGAGTAGGCAGAAGATGGAAAGTACCATGGTCAGTTCACCACCTGTGAGGCTTATACTGAATAAGATAAGGTGGCTTTGGCCCACAATATAACAGTAGGCATACTACACAGTGTACTCTATTGGTGGACGACATATCCGACGTGGCCTTACTGGGCGGTAACTTCGTGGCTATCTAAGAGGCTGAATATAAGACCTTCCCTGCGTCCAGCTAACTGTCACAGCCACGATGGTTTTCTCAAAGAGGAAAAGCCGATTCGACGAACAGCTCGGCAGCCCCTCCTTATCTACTCGCTGGGTCTGAACATTTTATTGCAGCGCACATGATCATTCAATACTCGGGAACTATCGTTACATACGGTGGTCGACACCATAGATAAACTACAATGACGGTATATCCCCGAGCATCTCCATTTTCACAACCTCACCAACTTTATCCTGATCTTGAAACATCCGGCTCCCCAGCGGCGACCCAGCACGTTCCTGGTCATCCAACTATATCCCTCTCTAATTCTGACACCCTTTCTAGATTTCTCAGTCGGGAACTCTAGGCCGCTGATCTCGAGGCCGTCGTATCGAGGTTATGGACCTTGACTACGCCCTCGAGCGCTAATATCCATCCTCTCTACCAACAAAACGTCCTCGGACGAGAGATCGTTGTAACCGAAGATCCGCGCCTTCACTTGTTATGGATCAATAATCGCATTTTCATCAAGCCGCTCCCTCCTTATCTTTTGTCGCACTCGTTCTGGACACATGTATTTCCACCTCAACCGTCGCTACTTACTGCGCAATTGCCCGTGCGACGTGCCGCCATTGGCTTCTTGCGGACGTATCGCTACCTCATCCAGTACGAGTCTGATCTCTGGATTGCGCAGCAAGAGCATCTGCGACTGGTCCCCATCAAGCTCAACTGGACGGAGATGTCTACTTTCTTAGCTGATCTCGAAAGTATTGAAGATCGGGATGCTTCGGCTCGATATCAATATGGAGAGCTTCGTCTATCCCGACTTAACCTCTACGCTCCCCTTTTGTTCGGCCGGCTCTCCTATGAACATATCCCTATGCAATACGGGGAGTACTTTGCACGGCTCTATGGGCCGATCTTGTTTATCTTTGCCGTGGTGACGACCATTCTGAATGCAATGCAGGTGGCTCTCGCTGCCGATCCGGGCCGGCCATCGTCGAGCTACTTATGGCAGATATTCTACTGGTTTGCTACCATGATATTAGTCACGACAGTTATGGTCGGGTGTTCTTTGGTAGCGCTCTGGCTCGGCATGATCGCAAATGAGTGGAGGTTTTCACTGAGAAACCGACATAAGGCTCAGGAATGATATATGAGCTTCAGTACGGGTATGTGTTTAGAAGCAAAGTTAGAAGGTAAAGAACCTCATGATGCACCATATCATTACGCTTGCAACCATCTTACACAGCACACAGTATGAAACTTATGCACTATAGCTTTATAATGTATAGGTAATATATTACTTAACGTCGGAGGTTTAATACCTTATCTGATCAGGAGGAGGAAGGTGCTCGGGGAGGAGCATCCGGATACGCTGACTAGTATGTATAACCTAGCATACCTTCTGGTGTTACGGTCTCGGTTTATCCAGGCTGCAATCTTCTATGAGAGAGCAATAGCTGGATATCGGCGAGTCCTTGGACCTGATCATCCTACCACCAGGGCGTGTACGGAGCACTACTCTTCATTCCGGAATTCTCGGGGCAATAAGAAGTAGGCTGAGTTTCGAAGCGAACGAGGACATGTACGGTTGGACAATGCAGCATCCGATCTATCTTACTGAACTATTATACAAGTGCTTGTAGTTACATCGAGATGGAATGTTCTTTTATTGTATATGTATCGCACGCTTGGTGGTCCAGTTCCAATCCGATCTGTTGCTGCTCTTAGATTTCTCGGTTGACCTACCGCAGTCACGGAATGATAGGTGAAATATTACGGGTACCATACGCGGACTGTCGAAACTTGAGGTGTTGAGGACGTTTTATGATTGGTGGTTTCAACAACCACACCTAGAGTGGATAAAGTAATGCATCCGAGCCACGTGAACTTGGAGTGGGGCGGAGATAGCCTCGAGTTGTCTTTGGGGTGAAGGTAATTTTGCAAGGGACTGTACTTTGTTTTTCTTGGTTGGAACCAGTCGGATCTGACCATCTCTTTTGCATTCCGGACCCGGAGCAGAAATCTCAATCTCAGTCTCTTATTCTAACAGCGGAATTGGTGGTGCAGAAGAGGTCTAGTTCAAGTGTACTATTGGTGTCTATGTGGTCTCACCAGCTAGCCCAAAAGGGGTAACAGCCTCGCAGGCATGAACCTTCCCTTCCCCAGATGAAGGAGCAGAGGAAGATCTGCAAAGGGAGTGCTCCCGCAATCGTACCGTCATCTCAGCTGTGAGGGTTGGGCTTCGCAGCCCATACCCAAGGCTTCAGTGGTACCAGGTTCCCTCCAGCAGGCAAGCCCAGGGGTTTTCTCTGTCACCCGTAAACGATAGCAAATACTAAAATGTCTCCTTCTCCTTCCTCCGTCTACCCTTGCAAGCAATGCTCTCCTCCCTGACTAGATCTCATTGTAGCATGAAGCCACATGCATTCTCTGGTCCTTTTTCCAATGTACTTCAGGTACATCGGGAGCCTTGAAGCCCGGAGGAGCTTCCGCAACCATTGGCACCGCTTGGAGTAAAGCCACCGCAAAGGTCAGGTAGGCCGGAGCTGCAGGTTCGCCCTCGATAGTTGTCGCATCAGTCAGATACGAGGTTTTCAGACTCAGAACCGTGCGTGAAGATGGTCTCCCCTCTATAGTGACGATGTATACGTTGTCCTTTTCAAGCTTGGCCGGCTTCATCTGTTGACTAAAGAAGTAGGTAATTTTGATGCTAATGAACGGTTTGTTGTCGTCGGTATATCCGGTGGAAGTATATGAGATGAGGGCTGTCTGGCCTTTCTTGACGGTCATGACGGGCCGGACAATGTCTTCCGGTGCCTCGAGGCACTGCTTGGTCGCTTCGATTCGATCAATCTTGACCCCGAACTCCCGCCCAACATGATGGATCATTTGGTAGTTGTAATGCTTCTGGTACCAGATAGCCGGACTGCTCTCATCGATCGTCTCCGCAATATCTCCTCCGAGGCCAATGACTTGCAACACGCTCGCATTCGCTTGATCCTGACAGTCGAAGTATTCCTCCAGCTCGATGCGCGTGATGTCGTTGGACAGGCCAGATAGTAAAGTAACTACCCGTTGGGTCATCAGATCGGGATTGAGCCCCGTGGCATGGAACGTCGCGTTGCCTCGTTTGCACGCATTCTTGATACCCTCTCCAAAAGCTGCATCTCGAGCGGGTAGATAACTGTATGGATGGCTTGTAACGACGTTCTTACCCGCTTCCAGTAGTCGCACAAAGTCAGCGAGCGGGTCCAGGAAGGGAGCGTCCAAGGCTGTGTGGACCACCACGTCACAGTCGATCTTGAGGAACTCGTCCCAGTTGCCGGTAGCCTTGACCCCAAGGGGCTCGATGCCCGCCAGAGTTCCAATATCAACACCTTTTTTCTTGTCGGAGAACACAAAGGCCCCGACGACCTGGAATTCTGGTAGGCGAGTGGCTTCGCGGATGACTATACAACCGGCATCACCAGGACCGAAGATGGCGATTTTATACGGTGTCGTTCGTGTGGCCATTGTTGGTAGTGGAATTTGGAATCGTGCAAGACAAATTCATGCAATACGACTTTGGTGTTGGGGAAAGGGATCAGGCCAGATGGTTTTCAAATATATTGATTGTCAGTCATCCTCCATTAATCCGGCGTCCGGAAGGAAGTAGTGACTTCAGAATTGGCCTTTAATCGGCTCACGTATCAGGGCCAAAGGCATGGAAGTAAATGGCATCCTTGAATCTACTTCAACTTTACAGAAACATGAGATTTAGGTTTGACTTTCTATTTAAGTGAGGTTCGATGTCCTCGGAATAAAGATCACAGTCGCAATTTAGGAAAGGTAAGTCAGAACCGCTGTATGCGTGATCACTTCATCCTTCGATTTCAACAGTGAAACCTTCGCCATGGGCTCCTTCTATGGCCTTTTCCCATATCCCGAAGAAGGAATGCAGGGTCTGCTGGTTTCACGACCATCCATAGACGAGTCACCTGGCTTTGCCGTTCTGTTTGCCTTTACTTTTGTTCGACGAAACCTCAGGGCCGTCAAATTGCAGACCAACGAGCGTCAGAGAGATTGCGACCAAGATAAAAGTGACAATTCCCATCGGGTAGGAAATATGGTAACCCTCATCCACCGCCAGGGCAATCCAGACTGGCCAGGCCATTGCCCCATTTGCCAGAATATCCGCCGACGGGATGATCAAGATGATTGCGAGTTTCTTCCAACCCTTCAAGACTTCGGCCTTTGTTAGAACGTTGATTATGGAAGCCGCCACAATCGGCATCGTCGAGTTCACCGCGGGAAACCACAAAGGCATTCCGAGTACTTTGAAGGGTTGATATCCAAAATATGACTGCAGACCCCATTGGTTGACCGGGTACTCCAGGAACAGATTCGAGACGTAGGCAAATGCCCACAGCTTCCACACGCCGCCGGCCGTCATGGGTGCCTTTTGGCTCCGGAACTTGGTAAACCACCAGTATCCAAAACCGCCGTTGAATGTGCCGTACGAAGCCAACATGAACCAAGGGATCGGTCGACCATCGTGGGCGTGCAATATCAAGTCGGTTTTGGCGAAATAGCAGCACCCGAGCGCGTTGATCAATGGGTCCAGCACCACGCACAGCGAGCCGCCGAGCATGAAGAGGGTGCTTGTGGGGTCGAATCGGAATATCAGCTGGTATAGTGCGAAGAGGATGCAACCGATATAAGGAATAAACGTGGATATGGTAAACATGACGCTTTCATCGTATGGCATCTCCGTGACCGTCGGTGGTCGCTGGGACGTGAGTGGGTCAAGCATCTTTGTGTGTGCGTGGTTGATGGTTGCGATTTAGCCCGGACCTCAGCCTGAGATGGTTGTATTCGAGATGGCGACGGAGAATGTGCAAAGGGTCAATACCACGAACAATAAATAAAACAAAATAAGTTTGGAGCAATTCGGTGCCGGAAAAAAGGATTCTGGAGCCAATTCGGCTTGTCCTTGTCATGATGCCGGCACGATCTATTGGTAGCCGAATCCAACGCACCCAGGACTCGGAAGAAGGACATATCACTCACTCCGTAAGCGGCCTGCTTGATCCTCTCTGTCCACTGCTCATAAATCATTTTACCATTCAAGTTGTATTACACACCCACTTTCGCAAGACTCGGATAAGTCGGATCAGAGTATTTATTCATGAATTTCTAGGAAGCGGTTCAGTAACGATTAAGTAAGACCAGTCGCCACAACATGTACTATTTACACCAAGAACGGGCATAGCATGGCTTTGGACGACTCAGGTTCTCCCCTTTTGGTTGGGCATTAAGCTACCTCTTTTCACCATTCTTTCATTTCACGTCGTCGAGCTACTTGTTCAGCACATACTGCCCGCCCTCGACGACCGAATAGTTTTTCCCCGTGAGGATGACCATCTTGGCCGCCTGGAAGAATCTCTGCTCGTCCGGCACGACGACGTCCTGGTAGTATTTGTCCGACGAGATCTTGGCCCAGGTCTCCAGGGACGGGATTTGCAGCTGAACGACCCCGTCGTAACCAAGGGGATTGTTGCTCTGGTCGATGTGGAACTAGATGAGGGGGGGAGGATCAACAACGGTTTCATCAATCTTTTGCAGATAAGGTGGTAGCCGAATTCAACGTACCTGCCGATAACTCAGAACTCCCTTGGACGACAGGAATCCCCCCACCAGGGGTCCGTGCTTCTCTATCCAATGTTTCTGGAACTCCTCGACCGACAGATTTTCATTCCGCGTGACAAACGCCAGCATGGTTATTGGGTGAGAAGGGTTCTCGGGGGGAGCTCCACCCGTCCCATTCGATGTCTCGGTCATGGCTGGCTTTTCTGTTTAGCTGAATTTGATTGTTTGTAAGGTTGCCAAACAGAGGGCAGAACCTATCAGTTTTGCTTCTCTTCAATAAATTTTGATCCCAAGGCCGAGAATGGATTCCAAACGCTAGAGAGCTCCAGTTCCAGTGAGAATTTGGTGTCATGTCATGGTTTAATAGCCTCGTAAAGGTATTGTACTCGGTACCCAGATACGATACATTTTCCACCCCCTCCCCCTTATCGTCATCTCTTCAGCCAATCGGGAGTCGCGGTGGATCTTGTTCCGGGGTGACTAAGCCATTTTCGATGAGTTTCCTCCCCGGTTTCTCGGGGACCCCGCTCCAACCTTTGTGGGGGGCATTTGACCATCCCTATTGGGGGCGGAGGTCTGCTCACTGTGAGAAACATTGAGACCCGAGGACTGTTGCGCTCTGGAGAGTGTCGAGATTTGATCAACGCGGTTGATACAAGGAGGAAAACTTCATGCTTGAGCTACTTCTCTCGAGATTGAAACAATGTTTGGATCTCGGCTTGCCCAGTTGGCAGGTTCACGCAGCACCATTCGTAGAATCATCCACAGAACCGATGGCGAACATGTTAAACGAAATGTTGTGTCTTCTGTTCCAATGTGGCCGTCATTTCTTCCAGAACTCCTTCTCGTACCACGCCTGACTGTAGTTTCTCTCCTCGTCGAGCCAGCCTTCGGCCTCCTTCCACGAGTCGGCGATCAACTTGGCCCGCTCCTCGTCTCGCGGGACGCACTTGGACTTGTACGGCATCGGCCCCGCAACCAGACCGGTGGTCATGGCGTCGTTTTCAATGACCTCGTCGCCCACCCTCTCAATGTCGAAAGCCCACAGCATGCGCGCAATCACCATGAATAGACTGCGGTCGGCGACCTGCATGCCGGGACAGATGCGGCGACCAGAGCCGAACGTGAAATGGTCGCGCAGCGCCGGGTCCGCCTGGGCGGCCGACTCTTGTGAGAGCATCCTGTCGTCAATGTATCGCAGTGGATCGAACTTGCGTGGGTTCGGGTAGCGGACGGGGTCATTGTTGATGCCCCATATCTGGAAAGAGAGTGAACTGGTCAGTAAGAACAACTTCTCAGTCGGGGTTTGATGTCTCCCACGTTTTGAACCACGGATGCTCCTTTGGGGATCTTATACCCCATGTACTCGTCGTCCTTGGCTGCCGCGTGTGGGATCCCCAAAACGGCAGTTGGACACCCTAGACCGCGCCGAAAGTTTGAGGTCAGTATCTTTTGTCTGCGACCGTTTCTTCAGACTCCGGGACTCTTACACCTCAAGCTTTCCTTGACTATAGCCCTGACATACGGCAGCTGGTTTCGGTCCTCCCATTCCGGCATCCTGTCGGCACCAACCACCCGGTCCAGCTCCAGATGAGCCTGTTGCTGTACCTCCGGATACAAAATCATAGCTTTGACGAAACCGTGTAGCGTGTTGAACGTCGTGTCCGAGGCTCCCGCCCACGCGTGGCCTGCGTTGAACGCCATCTCCATCTCGTTAAGCCCGTCCTTATCCTGGTTGGTGAGCATGTCGCCCGCGAAGCACGGGTTCAGCTTTCCTCGGTCAACCTTGGACTTGGCTTCACGGAGGAGGTCGAGCCAAAGATCTCGTTCCATGATGGTGAGTCGGGAGAGTTCTTTGTTCAGCTTGTTCAATGAGTTGGGCGTGTATTTCACGATCGGCCGAAGCATAGGGAAGAACTCGGTAACCTGAGTCGCAATGCCCACGAGAGTGTAGGATTCGATCCATTCGAAAAGGCGTGTCACGTAGTGATTGTCGGCCCGATTGACTCGCCAGCCGTAAGTGATGGTGGATCCGGTGCTGGTGGTGTAGCGCTTGAGGGCGTCAAAAGAGTCATACGGAGCGTTCAGTAAGTCCCATAGCAACTGGATTGATTCAAATCGCTTTCGAACATGTGAGTCTCGAGATGCCTTTATATGAAGAGCCGGTAGAGCGTACCTGATAGGGCAAGTATCGAGTCGCTGCCGTGCTCGTTAGAGCCGTGTGATACATCTTTCGTTGACGACGCCACACATCATCGTTACTATCAGGATCTGTTATCTGGCAACTCTTGCTCCACGGAAGTTGGTTGCAAACTTACTCTCGATTCGAGATCATCAGGTTGTACCCAAAGTTGCGCAAGTAATTGTCCACGCGGTTCGAATAGATGCTGCTCCGTTTGTCGTAGAGATCTTTGACCGTCGTGTACGAGTTGATAACAATCATATCCATGGCCCCCAGCTTCAATCCCATGATGGGGCCATCTGATGGGTGTTAGCAGCTGTTCCTAGGAGATGGAGAAACTCCTACATTGCTCCGACATTTTTGCCAGGCCTTCATGCAGTTTACTCCTGGGCATTTGGAAGAGGTTCCCAAAGACGGGGATCGTCGGTGGCCCTGAGGCATTGTCTCAGCATGTCATCGAAAGTATCGACCATCAGAGGGTGGAAGTACCTGGAGGGTAATTCTTGGGTCTCATGCCAAGGTTTCGAAACCTGATGATCAGGGCCGCCAGAACGACGACCACAGCTATCACGGCATACATGATGGTGGAGGCTGTGTAGCCAAAGTCTCTTCTCGGCTTGCAGATGTGAGGGGAGCAACAGCGATGGTCGGATTGTAATTGTAGAGTCTCTTCCAACCTCTGAGCTTCACATTATCAGGTGCCCTACCCAGGATGTTGCTTTGGTCATTTATCTGCCATTTAGGGATTCCGGCCCTCCGAGATCGACAAACTGGGCCACGGGAGATATCTGACCTCAGAGTGTTGTGTATTGCCGCACATAGGGGCGACCCTGGGGTGTGACGTGGAGCAATTGTCTCCGGAGCATATAGCGTGCAGGTCCGGGGACATGGAGGAGGGTGGGATCAAGCCTGCTTGCCCGTGACCTGCTTTCTCCACCTCATTGCTGAAGGGGAGCGGAATCGGTGATAGCCTCTTCCCCCTAAGTGATCCGACGTCGAAATTGGTCATGTTCTTGTCACGTTGTCCAGTCTTAACCCCAAGTTGATTGTCTGGTTCTCATAGTCGGTAATCAGGATACAGTCTGATAGGCATTAGCATATACCATTGAAAGAGTAGCTAGATAGGCATCCCATCCATCATGGTCTTGGGGGATTTCAGTCTCGATGGGAAAGTTGCCGTGATAACAGGCGCAGGCTCAGGTAATCTCCCTTCTTGTTTGTGCAGCGTAAGAATGAGACCTCGGAAAGTTTGACAGATCTGGATCTGTAGGGATCAACCTCGAGTTCGCGAAACTCTGCCAGAAAAGTGGCTGTCGAGTGTTGGCAGCAGACATTCGTTCCACACCAGAGCTAGAGGAATGGCTGCAAGAGGTAAAAGGGGCAGAATGCAAAGTCGTCTATCAGGAGACAGATGTGGCACAATGGGATCAGCTGAAAGCCTTGGCCAGGGTGTCAGAACAGGCATTTGGCGAGGTCCCTGACTTGTGAGTATTATGACGAGCCAGATTGAGATATCGTGAGCTTGGGAACTGACTTGAGTCCGTTTTGCAGATTCGTTGCCGGTGCTGGAATATTCGAAGCTGTGAGAAACCATTTCTTGCCACATGATACGATGCTATAGTACCCAGACTGACACATCAACAGAGAGGGCCGTCTAATTTCTGGGAGGACCTCGAAGACGACAGATACCGCTTGCTGGACGTCAACGTCGGGCACGCCATCCAATTCACCCGCATCGGGATCCGTGAGCTTCTTCGGCACAAGAAGAAGGGCGTCATCATGATCGTAGGCTCGCTGGCAGGGTACACGCCCAACTTCACCGCCCCACTGTATGTGGCTTCAAAGCACGCCGTCACCGGCTTCACGCGGTCAATGGCAGACTTGGACGAGATTGCCGATATCAAAGTGGTCGCGTGCGCTCCGGGGTAAGTGACACTGCTTTCTGGACCGAACATACAGATGGTCCGGCTAATCATTGAACAATCTCCCACTGACGCCTTTCATGCAGTATGGTTTATACGAGGATATGGACCGACGCGCCCCGAGCCATGCAGGAGTATGGCATCACAAAAGACGTCTGCGCTCTGCCGGACGAGATTGCCCTCGGGATGAAATCCTTGGTGGAATCAAGCCAATGGCCAGCGGGGACTGTCTTGGAGGTTGTCAAAGGGCAGCAATGGAGGAACGTTCCTGCTTTTAACGCTGAGCCGCCTGCCGGAGCTGGGACTAAGCCAGAGCAGAACGACGTAGAGAGACGCATCCTGGCTCTGTTGGAGAAAGAAAAGGTCGAATGAGGACGACGATAATACCACACGCCCACGTCTCTAAATTCTTCGCAGTACATTTGAAGCCATTTTAGATTTATCAAATGGACAAGCGAACTCGGGGACAGGAACAAAGTAGACATAAAGTATTCTAACAAAGCTATCATGCACTTTATCCAGACCAGGGTCCGCTCAATGGCCCTTGATGGGCGTAGGCGGCGGGGGAACAGGTATCGAATCCAGCCCTCGAGGACCGATGTTTGGTCTCTTCTTCAATTCCCGACCATCATGACCGGCTTGCAATTTCTTGATGATATCCTCTGGATCGAAGTCGACCCCGACTGGGTTCTCGCCAAACTCTGTAGACGCCATGAATGCATTTGTGTCCTCCACCGTGTCGAAGTTGTCGACCTGTGTCTCGATCTGATTCCCGTCTGGATCCTGATAGTAGATGCTGGTGGTGGGACCGTGATTGACACTCCATATAGGTAGGATCCCTTTGGCCTTTCGCTGCCTATATGCCAGCAGTAATTCTTCGAGGGTTGCAAACGAGAAGGCGATATGTTCCAGGCCGGCCGAGGTCTTGATCTTGTCCGAGGTACCGGGAACCGCTCCTATCGCGATCCGATGGTGCTCATCGTCGTAGGTGAGGAAGGAGATGAAGTCGTTTTCGTGCGTGGCTTCCGCCCCCAGAAAGGTCTTGTAGAAGTCCACCATCTCCCTGAAGCGTGGCGTGCGTAAGACGACATGGGCTAGTTTCTGCGGAGAGGTGACTTTTTGAAACGGGCGATCAAAATCCACGGTCATCTTGAGCGACGTTGAACGGGTGTCTTAGAGATGTTTGTGATAGACTGACCCTGATAACTTGAGTAACCTTGTATATCGTGTTTCCTCTTGCTTGGACAGTATGCGAAGGCCGGAAGAAGATAGCTGAAGGCCAATTAACCGTAGGTATGTATGATGCATTCGTCATATGGGGACGGTGGCTCCAAACGTGGTGGGTACTGGTCATGGCCGCCGGCCGTTGTGTTAGTCTTGCTCCGGCTTCCGTTGGGGGGTTGTCCACAGAATTGCAGGGTCCGAACCAATCGAACTAGGAACAGATCCATTGGGACGTTTAGATTTATTGAAGTCCAACTTGATATATCGAGCCGGTCAAATTCCAGACAGTATTCAAGATAGAATTCGACAACTGATACTATACTTCTTTGAGGCTGTCATCACAGGGCGTGTCTTAACCATGTCGTGGCTCACCGAGGTGCGGACAACGAGCTTGACTCGCAGCCACTACTGACACAATAGTAGGACGATCTCGCGACTAGCAATGCCGATTTGTTGAAGAAGCTGTCGTACCCACCAAGCAAGGTAGGTTGCGTCTTCCCAGCAGACGAACGACATTGTCATTGAATCGATGCGCTGTACAGGACCACAATCCGAAACTTGCAAAGGTCGAAGATGAAATCCTCGAGCACTGGAAGGACTTTTCCCATTTCTGCAACTATGTGGCGGACAAAGACCCGGACGCGGGAAAGCGCTTCTACGACCTGGACGAGGCCAACTATTTTGATCTGATGGGGGCGGTCACGCGGCCAGGATTCCGCCCTCACTACGACCGCATTACTCCGTACCTGGCCCGGGCGAACTTGCGCATTAAAGATCTGGAAATCATCGCCATCACGCCCGAATGCGGCTACGCCACAGCTCATCAGAACTATTACGGCACTGCGGCCGATGGTGAGCCATTCAACTTGACGTACCGGACGACATCGGTCATGCGCAAGGTCGACGGGGTATGGAAATATGTACACGAACACTATTCATTCCCGACAAACATGGCCACTGGGAAGTCGGATTTTACCAGCGGACTGCAGGTGCAGGAGAATATGAGCTTAAAGGAGGGCGAGACTGTCTAGAAAACGTAGTATAGTTATGGGGAGAAACGAAGAAATGAGGAAATCATCAAGTTTCCCTGTCTCTCGCTGTATTCCTTTAAATATTATACCTGATGCGTTCCCTAATGTGAAAGAAATAGCCAGGCAATTATAGGGTACTTGTCAACCACTAGCTCTCTGGAATGACGCTCGTCGACCAAAGGTCATTGAAGGTTAAAGTAGCCATGTACGTAGACGGTTGAACCTGTCACAGAAACCATCCGGGGTATGTGCAAGTTTTCTCCGGTCCTTCATGGCAGGCCGTCGACCTAAGGTGGCATATGCTCCGACGCCCTACGTTGCAGGAGTCGCCGAATGATAAGTCGCATCAGAACTCACAGTTACACCTGCCGGACAAGACTCCCATTCATTATCTACACAGCAGAGAAATTTGACAGGTGTCTACCATTGAGAGCTCCTCATCTTAGTAGGAGAGCTCGTTATTCGACCTCTACTTCTCCTTGTCCGTGAATATGTCGGGCTTCGCAGCTTTACAACCCGCATTTACCGCGCAGGCAAGTGTTTCCCTATCCGGTCAATGTCCCAAGATCATTGACAGTTCATGATATCGCAGATTACATTCGATGCACCGGTGGTCATTGGTATGTAACGAACCCTGGAATAAATCCATCCGCAACAGTTGACCAGTGGTGGCAGGCAAAATCAACAGCGGCAGCCAGCTATATATCGCGGTAAATAGACCCACAATGCCCACCGCTCCAGTCTCTCACTCAGAGAAGGATAGCATTCGGAAAAGGGGAACCGCAGTCTGATTCTACCGACTGCTGACTACTGAATATAGCTCATCAACGCGGGTACCTTGAAGAGCGAGCCAGGCTTTGAGCCTGCCGTGGATGCTCAAGTGCTATTCGGCACCGACCACTTCAAAGTCACCGATGATATGAAGTATGTTACTATCGACGTCAAGGCTGCTTTGAAGTAAGTACAAGCAAATCTCAAATCTTTGTGATACTCAATCATTAATTTGCGACCTGGCTGGCAGAAATGAAGATGGCACAGTGCGTTTCTCTCTCGGTTGTGTTTCTGTTCTTCGATCCAAAATAACATCGAGCTATGTAGACCATCTCGTATGCCTACACAGGACATATCGAAATAACTCCTGCTTTCGGTCTCATCTTGACTGGCAGCCCGGAAGCGAAGACGACGGATTTTGGACACGTGTGTGAGTACCCTCCAAAATCAGGTCGGGAGTAGGATAAGAGAACCGTTTCGCTAATATTATCTCTCTCTTTCCAGTCACACATATCACATTCGAGGTCAGTTGTCCCTCAGACATGACATATGGCATGGTGACTCAGACTGACTTTGATGCTGAAGACTGGTGCACCGAATTTCAAAAGTCTCGAGACCAGCCGGTTCGTTGGGGCTAGTCGGTTTATTGTGAGTGAAGGAGGGAAGGGACCCGTGATTGAGACCAAGATCAGTAAGATCGTCAAGGGATGAAGACTGGAAAGACAGATAGCACCTCAGGGCTAGCTGAGTGTCCCAAACTATTCAATTAGGCCTGGCTAGCTAGCTAGCTAGCTACTTAGCTATGAAGCTGAGTCAAACACCATCTTGTTCCGGATCTTCCCTATCTCAGAGATCTCAACCTCCACCACGTCCCCATTCTGCAGCCATGCCGGTGGCTTCATGAACGCCGCCACTCCGCTCGGCGTCCCTGTCAAGACCACCGTGCCGGGTTCGATCGTCCTGCCACGCGTCAAATGCCGGACAATGGCAGGAATGTCGAAGATCAGATCGTCCGTCTTTGTGATCTGGCGCTGCTGGCCATTCACGATGGTCCTCATCGTGAGCGTGGTCGGATCGGGGATCTGTGCTGGCGACACCAGGATAGGTCCAATGGGCGCGAACTTGTCAAAGGCTTTGGCGTAGCCGTGCTGTCCGCCCGCCCGCACGGGGTCTTGCCAGTACCGCGACGACACGTCGTTACCGACCGTGTAGCCGAGCAAGTAGTCGGCGACGTTGTCTGACTCGGTCAGATCCTTGGCCTTTTTGCCGAAGATGATGGTCAATTCGCCCTGCAACAGGCAATAGACGAGTGAGTACAGTGGCAAGTGAAGGATGATCATGGTTAAGAGTGTATCTGCCTACCTCGTAGTCCATGAATTGGGCCTCCTTATGGATGGGGATGTCTTCGTATGGATCTGCCAATGCGGCTGGTCACACGGAGACTAAGTTCAGCTGAGTTCTGTACAAAAAGAAGGAAAGCGTCTACTCACAAGACCCGGCCCCTTTGACGAATATCATAGGGTAAGGCGGCAGGGGGATCTTGTTGGGAGAGTTAGTGGGCTTATTCCCGTAGTTGGGGCGCACCAGCTTTACCTTCGCCTCTTCCGCATGTTGACGATAATTCAGCCCAACGCCATAGACGATGGGTGTCGTCTCGATGGGCCTCAAGACTTTGGCAATGGTGGCGGTCGTCCCAGTGAGCTTGAAGCCGCTCTCCCAGGGCAATCCGCCGCTGTAAGTCGGGACAGAAAGCCCCGTCAAATCATCGGACCACCCGTGACTCGCAGGGACTTCTCCATAATGAACAGTCCGGCTCGAGTCCTCGAATCGGACGAGGCGCTTGAATTTGTGAGCCGTCATGTCTCCCAAGATGATATGTGCGTGAGCAAGATGGTGGAATGGCGGGCGGCGTCAAGAGTGTAAGGACGACACACAAGACCTTTGCGAAGAAGAAACACAGCGTCGATGTCTCGCTGCGGCCAAAGACTCCATGATTCCATTGCCGGATCCAATGTCGGTTAACTATCGTCGTACCTCGACTTCTCCCTCCAAGTCCGGGCCTCGGAAGCCGGGGAAGTTCGCCAGATTCCGGAACCGCATTGATGCAGAAACTCGGAGAAAGCAAAAAAAGGTATAGTCAAAAACGACGCTGATTATCTGATTGGCTCTATTGATCGCTTGGAAGCTTATTGGTGAATGGTGGGAAACGCCATCGCACGGACGAGATCCATCAAGCAACACATCCATTCAGCACCGAACATCCTCGTACAATGTGATCTGTGAGCCTCTTTCACTTCTGGAATTCGCCCATCTTGTCCAGTTGATACTCACTGTCTTGACTCTTGACCTCTCCGACCAGGGTGAATTCTCTCGGTTGCTCCTTTCCCGGTTTATTGTCCGCTTCCCCATTAACGTCAGTCTTCTGCTGAGCAATAGTGCTACTGGCCTCATCAAAATGGTGCCCAACTGCCACTTCCAAGACGTGAAACGCTGTGGACCGATGCGATATGGTATCGCCCCTCCAACTTACATGGCCGTCGGGTCGGATAAGTACCAGATCCCGCTCCCACAACGTACGGGCGTGGTCTTCGTTCTTCAAGATAACGTGTTCAAGGGGAATTCCCATCGTCTTGGCCGCCTCGTCGAAGTACTCTGCATGTCCAGCTGTGTCGGTGTCTCCAGATATGAAGTGGACCAGCGTAAAGTACTTGCCCAATAGGTCGAAGATGGCGGTCTTGCCGTCCTCGAGAAAGACATGGGGTGGCCGACTTCCCGGCCAGGTCGTAGGGACATACTCGTGCGCTGTCCAATTGGGTTCTTTCGTCGTTGTGTCGGGGATCGTGATTGTAGACTTGTACCGGTAGCCCATCTCAATGCCACGGTCTGTATTTTCGCCATCGTTAGCCTGGTAATGCTGATGAATTTCCTGCCGCAGCTGGCGCCCTTTGTCAGTGTCAGCGTCGAGCTCGTTGGCGAACCCCTTCAAAATGTTGGGTACGGCGCCATGCACCGCCATGTGTACTCCTGACCGCTCCACGTTGGTCAGAGCGACCGGTCGACGCTCCTCTTGATAGGACTGCAGGACTCCCTTGCCTGCCCACCCTTGCAACACCGCCGCCAGCTTCCAGCCAATATCGTACGCGTCTCCGAGGCCCATGTTCATACCATATCCACCAGTAGGAATATTTTGATGCGCAGAGTCGCCCGCTAGATAGATCCACCCTTGGGGACTGGAGTACTGGCGAGCAACTGCCACGCTAGGTCTGTAGGTCGAGCGTACCAATACTTGGTCGATCTTCACTTCGTATGGCTGGTACATTCCCCCTAGGACACGATAGACTGCTTCTTCGGTGCCAGTGGCGGACTCGTCAGCGTCCATCGGTAGGAAAAGATGCGTGGTGAAGGTGTCCTGTTAGGACATGTCAGTAGCGACTCTGGTGGGATAAAAGTGACCTAGCAGCTCGCCTTTTCGTCTTGAGAGATCGTAGCTCCACCCATGACGTGCTCTCCAGCCATGAATAGATGCCAGAACCGACCTTGCTTGTGAAGCCTTGCTAGGTCGTTGGACTTGAAGTGTACTAGTAGCACAAATCCAGGCCTGGTGTTGAAGAAAGTACCGTTAGTGCCAATAATACCTGCCGCTTCAGCGATTTACTTACACCGGGCCACCGTCAAGTGGTATATTCAAGTTTCGCCGAACTCGACTGGAAGCCCCGTCGCATCCGACGGCGTATCTGGACCTGAACTTCACTATTTTGGAGGAGTTGAGGTCAGTCACCGTCGCTTCGACGCCTTCTCCTGTCTCCTGAATGGTCTCGAGCTTCCAGCCAAAGCGCAAGTCGATCAACTCGTTGGCTTCTGACAGTTGTTTCAGCCACGCCTCGAATATCTCTTGCGAGATGCGCTGCCACGGCTCTAGCGGCATCGTGCCATCATTTCTTTCGGCAATCATCTGCCGGTATTCGTCGACACTGGGGTGATTCCACTGTGTGATGGCAGAATCTTGACTCAGTCCACTAGATATGAGGACGGTATAGGGGATGTGGGAAGGGACACCTTCAGACTTGTTCAGCAGGTAGACGCAGATAGTATGCTTTGATAATTACCTCGCTCCCGAAGGCCTTCAGCAAGACCCAACTTTCGGAAGAATTCCATGGATCGAACGTTGGTGAGGTCCATCTTGGGCCATCTTTTCAAGTCGTCAGTACGAGGGTTCTGCTAATAAAAAATGCTGACTATGCCGACCCCTTACCGAGTGGTGGTGAAGTTGCGTTCGAGCACAATAGATCTGATCCCGTAGAAAGCCAGGACGGTCGCAGTCATCATTCCTACCGGACCGCCTCCAATGATCAATACCGTGTCATCGGCGAGCACTTCTTCCACCTCCTGTTCTTTGACAGGATTTGTGCCAGATGCCCCAGCTGAACCCTCTGCCCCAGAATTTGGCGTGACTTCTTCATCCATATTATTCGTAATTTCCCGACTCAGATCTTATTGCTTCGTTCCTCTTTGAGCACCTTGGTATTTCAGCATTGACAGTTTGCCAAGCTCCTTCTCTAATTGTCTTTCAGGCGTTCAAAAGAAACTTCGACAGCAGTCGTGACGAGTCAGCTACTATACTAGTCTTAATCTTCAGCCACGACAAGATCTACCGTCATACCCACCTAAAAACAGAGGAGAGGAAGCGACAATGCGAGCCGGGTGGTCGGCAGAACTTCCTCCGAGCAACGACCGCCCGCCTCCTGTTCGCACGACCAGGCCCACCGTTACAGGACAAGATCCACGGACCGTGGACAGGCTTCATAGGCCGTCTTTTGAGATACTCGATCTGCTTAAACTCGTACGGGGTCAACTAGGTATTTTCGTTGTGTACGCTCTCGCCACAACGCCTGTTTCGGCATATTTGGGAACAGAAGTATGACGTCTGCCCATGCAGCCTGGGTGAAAGCATTCAGCAAGCAGCAAATGGACATAAAGTCGTTTCGCACAGTCTACCGGCTGGCTTCTTGGAACTCTTTAGGCATTGCTCCGCCGCTGACCTCAGGTCGAATGCTCTACAATCGAGCTCCCTTCTCCTTCTCGGTGACCTGCAAGATTGACCCAATGACCCGTTGAATTGCATCCTCTGGCGTGGCCGACCCCTCGGCCGTCTCCCCTTCAACACCGCCTGGCGGGGCAATATTCCATTCAGGAATGACCCGCGTACCGAGCATCGAGACTTCCACAATCGTCCCTCCAGGGTACTTGGCGGATTCCACCGTGTCAAGGACGACCTTGGCCACTTGATCTGCGGTGATGCTGACCTGGTCGGTAATGCCGAAGCGCTTTCCGGACCCTGGGGTCCCGGTCGTCCAAATCGGGGTCGACACAATTCTATGTTGGATCAGTAAGATGGACGGTCCGCAAAAGGGAAAAAAGATGATATGGTATCAGGGAGAGCGGAAGACCTACCCAGGACATATCGCCACCACTTTGACACCCTGTAGGGCTTCGGCATCTCCCAAGCTACGTGTGAACCCGACCATCGCATGCTTTGTGGCCACGTAGATGGGAGCCGGATACTGTTTGATGTAGCCCGCCATGGACGCCAGAATGGCGACCACACCACGCTTCGACTTGCCCAGGAGTGCGCGCATGGCAAGCCGAGTCAGTTTGATCTGCCAGGTCAAATGTCGTCAACAGGGATCAAGAGTGATACAACCGCAACAAACTCACCGGGTGATTCACGTTGATGTCGACGGCCTTGTAGCCATCCGCGTCCAACCCTTCCGGGTCGTCCCAGAAGTTGGAGTACGGCTGTTCTCTCACTCGCGAGTAAGCCAGCGTAAATATAGAGGGGACACATGTATGTTTCTCCGATCCTACTCCACTGGGACGGACATGCGACTTACAGGTTCAAACACGCCCGCCGAGGCAATGTAAACATCTGGGACATCCCCAAAATGCTTCTCGCTGGCATCAATCACATGCTGCAGGTCTTTCCATTTGGTCACGTCGCACGTTTCGAACACGACGTTCTTGTTTGCCGTGACCAGCTTCTCGGCCTCCGGTGTCAGACGCAGATCCGCGACGATGACGGCCTTCGCACCCGCGTCCAACGCGGTCTGAGCGCAGGAGAGTCCGATACCTGCATTGACGAGGTTAATCAATCCATCAGGCTTTCGTCTGCGTGTTTTGTTCAAGGGGTTCGTTGTAGAATTTGCCCCCGTCGCAGGGAGGAAATGAAGAAGTCTGGGAAATGGAACCTACCAGAACCGCCGCCAGTAATCGCCACGATTTTATCTTTGACAGGAAACCCAGTTGCCATGTTTCTTTTCGTATCTCAAGATATGATGTCGTAGATAGCTTTTGGTGAAAGCGACAGGATAGGTAGAGGGACAGGCTCACATACGTCCTTGGCGGTGAGACGAGTGAACAATCCTCGACTGACGACGTGTCAAGTATATCCGTTTCGTCAGCCTCAAGTGGAATGATGTAACTTGTAGCTAGAGAGAATTTTAGCCGGTGTAATCCATGCTACTTCTCGCTTTGTTTGTCTGGGACACGGCGAAAATGACCTCCTTGATCTGCGGCATGAGAAGCCTCCGACAGTCCGGCATGTGCGAGTCCGAGCAAGAACACATTAGCTTCATGAGGATTCGTCTGACGCGTATCACTGCTTTTCCAAATTGCAAATCATGATATCTGTGTTTGTGTAGAGAAGTCTTGAACAGTCCAATTTGTAGAGGATAAATGCTTTCATCTCAATGTCTCTTCATCTTACCTTGGAGCTCCTATTCGCTGAGCCTGGCTGAGAGACAAAGAGAATATGACAAAGATCATAGGGTATACGACATGCGAATCCTAGATTGTCCTTGAATAACTATGGGTGCTATCTTTCTCTTAAAATGTTGTATACTTCACAGCCTTGCCTGCTTCCGCGTCCATTCAATGCCCTGACTTTCCGCCGACTTCCACGCGTTCTCGATGATCTTCGCCTTTTCGGGACTTCGGGGCTCAAATACCATCTTGAACGGTCTCGGTATGCACAGGAACCCGTCTTCAGCCGTCATGTCTGGCTCCTCCACGACTCCCGTGGCAGGGTTCTTGTATTTGTGCAGGTTGTACGCCCACACCGTCCGCGCCATGTTGATGAAGAGGGAGTTCTGGGCCACGTGGAGCCCTGTGCATATCCGCCGTCCGGCCCCGTATGAATAATGGTCTCGGTCGTTCGGGTTGGCGGCATTCACGGCTTCGGCGGTGGTGTAGGGATCGTTGAGAAAGCGTGTGGGATCATATGTGAAGGGGTTCTCACGCAACTTGGGGTCGAAATGAATGGCCCACCAGTTCAGCATCACCACCGAACCCTTGGGGATGAAATAGCTGCCACGAAGAAGAGTCAGCTCGACGTTGCATCCTTGCCATCCAGAGAGAAGAGGAGGAAATTTACTCACCCGTCGTACCAGTCATCTTCCGTCGTTGCATGGGGCGTGCCGAACTTGGTAATGGGCACAAATCTCAGGATTTCCTTGGCCATGGCGCGGACATATGGCAAGTTTGGCTCATCTTCAAATGTGGGAAGGCGGTCAGGTCCAACCACACGATCCACCTCTTCTTGGGCAGCCTTGACCGTCTCAGGATACATGATACATGCTCTGAGCCAGGCGTTGATGACCGATGAAGTTGACTCGCTACCCGCCTCGACTAGGGAGCCCGCAGCATAGGCCGCTGTGAGCTCGTCAATGCCATTCTTGGCTGGATTTCCAAGATAGAAATCCTTGACGAAACAGTCGGGGGCGGTGCCCTCGTCGACCTGTTTGACCAAGTTGCGGTACAGGTCCAGGTAGACTTTACTGTCATATTTGAACCACTCCCGTCCAATATTGTACCAGTTTTGCACCATCCATGACGGTAGGTAAGTTAGCGAAGGGAAGGCATCTACCAGCCAGGCCCCAGGACTCGCCATAGCCACGAAGTGCTTGAGGACCGTGAAGATCTTCTCGATGTGAGGATCATCCCAGGACGCCACCCGCTGACCATACGTGATCGTCATGATCAGACTGGCGGCATAGCGGCGGTTGTCGTCGTAAAACTTCTGTGGATCCGTGTTGTGTAGATAATCGTACAGAACTTGCTTAGACTCAAAATCTTGCACCGGCCGATACGAGTTGCTCGCTGTCAGATTCAAGCAGGCGTGGCTGACCCTGCGGACGCTGCGCCACCGCTCACCGTAGTTCATGAAGAACGTTCGAGCTTTGCCGCTCACATTGTCAACCATGGGAGCATAAGGCCGACCCGAATACTTGGTCCCCCGCTTGTCCATCAAATCCTTGACGACTCGAGGGCTATTGAGCCAGATGAAGTGCGTCCCACCAATCTTGGTGTACACCAGCTCGCCATACTTACGGGCCCATCCCCGCGAGATCTCGGGGACTTTGCTGGCGTCGACAAGCGATGGGAGACTGCCAATGATAGGATAGCCTCGGGGCCCTGGCGGCAGATGTTTGAGACGTGAGTCATAGGTGACAGCGAAGTAGATGACATATCCGATCTGAGAGCTTGGTCAGAAAACCCTCCATTGATGAGGTTGCTTGGAGGCTCAATCACTCACAAGAAAAATAGCGACGAGTGCAAAGGTCGTGGGATAGGGCACATGGGCCGAAAAATGGCTGGTCACATGCTCCGAGAACCCCATGGCTCGAGTGTCAATACAACCTGGTCGTTGGTGTGATGGGAGTAACGACTTCCAGCCTCATGGGAGAAACAACAAGGCCCAGTCCAGAAGTGCCAAATTTGTTTCTAATAGTTGACACACCAATCCGACCAATCTGACTAGACAACAATCAAGCACGAACCTTTTTCTCCTCTGTTCTGGGTTCCGGAGAGAATCAGGTCTGTTCGACTGAGCCTGGTGGCCAGGTAGGCTGCGGAAATGGTATCCAGGACACTAGCACGCCAAAAGAGGCTCCGGGAGCCTATGGTCACGCTTGAATGGGCCGGAAGAAGTTAATCGCTTGCCTCCGATTGCTTCACTTGATATGGATGTGGGTCCTGCCGTCATTCTGAGCAAGGGAAAGCCGCATGCTATAGAGCACATGATCGGAGCCCGGCTATTTTGGAGTATGTCGAAGGAATGACGGTCTGCAAGAGTCCTGGCTGTTGAATTGGTACACATCAACCTCCAATCTCATGAGACAAGTTAGTCTCAATCGCAGCTTCAACCTGGCAGATCGTCAGACTTTGATGGCGTCCCAGAACCATTCAGTGGCCCTCTGGGCCGTGGTGGCAGCCGCTGTTGTCTTCGTATGCTACAAAATTGCTCGATATGGAATGCGCCCCAAAGATTTCCCACCAGGCAGGTGGCACCAATCTTCCCTTGAACGAGAGAGACTTGGAGACGGTACTGACTGGTCGAAAAGGGCCGAGGACATATCCAGTACTTGGGAACCTGCTTCAGATGCCGATGAAGAACTTTCATCTCGAATTCCAAAAATGGGCGAACAAATGTACATGTCATGACGACGTGATCTACCGATCCCTGCTAAATTCCCATCAGATGGTCCCATCATGTCGTTAAAGCTGGGCGGCCAGGATATGATCCTCCTGAACAGCCCCGAAGTAGTCAAAGATCTCATCGAGAAGCGAAGCAACATCTATTCGGCTCGTCCAGATCTCTACATCCGCGAATTCGGAGACGGCTTGAACATTGCTCTACGAGAGTGTGTGCACACCCTCTCTTTTTATCGTTGGACGAAGGTCGCTAACCCTGCCGCCCGTCCAGCAACGACGAAACATGGCGACGCCAACGCAAGATGTACCACGTCCGTCTCAACGTGAAGACAGCAAACAGCTATCTCCCCTATCAGGTACGAACTGCAAAAAGGACCAGGACTGTGTGGAACACGGACTGAACGATCTGGCTAGATCTTTGAGAGTCTGCAGCTCATGTATGACATGGCAGAGCATCCCGACAACTGGGTAGGCAATCTACAGAGATATACGGCGAGTATCGCCTCCACCGTTCTGTACGGTTGGCGAACGCCCAACGTGTATACGGGATATGTCAAGGGTCTTATCGAGGCAAGTCTCGTGTGTTCTCAGCTCCCCCGTCTGCAGAACGCCAACAGGGATTTCTAGTGGATGGACCAAACGTCAGCAGCGATCAATCTGCAGCCGGTCGACTTTTTCCCTTTCCTTCGTCCATGGTATCGGGTGATGCCGGTCTGGATGAGCTCTTTCAAACGCGCGCTTTTCGATATTCAGAAACTCGAGGATCGGCTTTTCTACCAACTCCTCGAAGGAGCCAAGGAGAAGATCGCCCTCGGGAAGAAATATCCCAGTGATACACCCCTCTCTGACTGCTATCTTGGCGACCAAGAGGCTAAACAAATCTCCAGGTTTCATTCGAGACATGCTCATTGACAAGGACGCCGATCGCCTCTCCGAGAGACAAATTGCACATAACGCAGGGCATGGTTTTGGTGCAGCAACGTAAGCTCACACGCAGGAAGCATGAACTGACCCTTCCACCAGAATCTCTTCTGATATGGTTCGCAGAGACACGACTTGGAATACGTTGCTAGGCTTCGTCAAAGCGATGATCCTTTTCCCCGACGTCCAGAAAAAGGCGCAGGAAGAGATCGACCAGGTCATCGGTGCCGAGTGCATGCCTTCCTGGGAAGACCGGGAACGCCTTCCTTACATTCGTGCCGTGGTGGAAGAGACGCTGAGATGTATGCTGGGCCCCCACTTGACCATTGATAGGGCGGACTCAAATGCTCACCAAGACTTCCAGGGGCTCCGAGTCCGATCAGCGGCGCCGTGCCACATTCGGTTGTCTGTGATGATGTCTACAACGGCATGAAAATCCCCAAAGGTGCCACTGTGATGATGAATGTACGTTGTCATCAAATGCGTTCTCTTTACAGGGTGATTGACCAGGACAAATAGATATGGACCTTGAACCACAACACATACGAAAACTCTCGCACTTTTGATCCGTCGCGTTTCCGTGCGGAGGCGACCCTGAACGAGAGCTACGGCATCAACGCCGACTCGCTCAACCGACCACACTTCACCTTTGGTGCGGGACGGCGAGTGTGTCCTGGATTCCACGTCGCGGAACGGGCCTTATTCCTGGCCATCTCGCGACTACTATGGGGCTTTGAACTGCACCGGAAAGTGGACGCGAACGGGACCCCTCTTCCTATCAACCGTGACGCCGTGACGCCCGGATTCATCGTCAGGCCAGAGGCCTTTGAGTACGTTCCTCCTCAAAGTTCGGTAGTGCTATCTTCGCTGACAATGTGCCAAAACAGATGTGACATCCGACCGCGAGGACCGGAGCGCGTGGCCCTGATCAAGTCGGCGTGGAAGGAGGCCCAGACAAGGCTGGACGCGGATGGCAATTTCAAGGAGGAGTTTTTCCAAAGCATGCTCTCCAAGAAGGAGCGCCAGTCATGAGGCGAGTAGGAGGCTCTACGAGTCATGAAATAGGAAAGATGGCGAAGAAAGGTAGTCTCTTCTTGAGATTCCCGCTGTGTGTCTAGCCCGATGGTGGCAATATCGCAAGAACATAGCAGGTTCGTGGTGGAGGAATTTCGCGTATTCAATCTACTAGATGAACAACGTGGGCTCGAACAGCATTACTTTCCACCTCAATTACTTCATCCCGACGTAACGTATAGCAGAACGTACATTGATTTGGCGTCATAAACAGGCTAGGTCGACAGGTGAATTACAACAAGTTCATAACCGTCCCTCTCCTATTCGCTTGAAAAATGAATACACGGGGCAACTACACATCCAACCCAGAATTTTTATCTCGGAATATTCTGAAACCATTGGCGCGGATCGGCAAAGTCAGCCAGACTACTCTGCCAATCTTCGAACCCGATCTCTGACATGTCCGACGTGACAAACTTTAACAAGGTGTGGGTTAGCTATGCTACCGTTCAAGTCCACGCACAGTGCAGAAGGACGTACCTCGGGTAAAGGGAAGTCTGGACAAGGATCTGAGAATCTCGGCAGCATAACGTCGGCGGTGTTGGGAGGTTGCTGATCCGCGTGCTGGCTGGTCGATTGCCTTCTGGCTCGCTTGACAACTTCCCTAGCGTACACGACGCATTTGCGGGGAAATTTGAAGACGAGCTCAGAGCCGCTGGCGTATTCCATATAGCCAAAGTGGCCAACGATGGCGTCCATCAACGAAATATCCGAATTGGCCGTGGGGAGGGTCGGGTGCTGGATGAGGTGGAGGAACAAATTGATCAGGCCCACGAGTGGAAAGTAGAATGCCAGCCTGCCCGACGGTTAGTTCGATGACCGCGTGGATAGAGGGAAGCCGGAAGTTACTGACCATACGGGCGAACCTGCGGAGACAGTCAAGCCTTGGGTGGCCATGATGATGTCTCTGGCAGCGGAGGCCACGATCTCGGTACTGCGCTGCCGCTGGGCGACCACGCGAGGACTCGAGCTGAGCGCCAATCCGGGTCGGCTCCACGGTTGACAAAAACCTGCATGTATCGCGATGAGCGACCCGCTGTAGATAAACCGGGTGAAGATGATGTGTTGAGGCTGGATGCCCGGTGGTAGATTACTCGCTCGGTAGGGTGGGCTGCTTCGGAAACACGGCGCCAGAGACTCGTACCAGGAGAGCAGCTCCTGATGGAGATCCTGAACCACCGTCAACGTTTCCTCGGGACTCTGCTGCATCGCCTTGACGGTCAATAAACGCTTCAAGATCAGCGACGAGATTTTGGCGTGGTTGACAGTGTTGCGGAAAAATTCGAGATTGAACTGATGGCCGGGAAGCACGACGGTCGGAATGGGGCAGCTGATGTCGTCGTCGTCAATGGCCTGAATGGTATTTAGCTTGACTTACACAGCAGAGCAAGGGGGGAGAGTTTTATTACGCTAGGTCGGCCCGAGCGATATGCCAGGTGTTTGTCGTACATGTAGAGATTCCACCAGATGACGTTCCGAACTGCAACATCTTCCTCTCGGAGCTGCAGGGCCTTGTTCGCCTGGAGATGCAATCCCTTGGACTGTGCCAGGCGGACCGCGTTCGAGAGGAGCATGTATTCCAAAGCCGGGCTTCCGAGTGCTTCGGCGAAGAAAGCCTATCAGGAAAAACAAGAGTCAGGAACTTTGGAACACTAGAACACATGTAGTGGACGGGATTCTTTTACCATGCTTAGTAGCGCCTGGATGGCGGTGATGCCACTGCGCCCATAGATAAGGTCCGTGTGCACCGACAGAGCATTTTCAAAGTACCGCCACGCTTGTGTGCGGGCTTCAAAGAAGGCGGACGGGTAAGCGCCCTCGGACAGCGTGATCCTACAGCCCGCTGCGTAGACCGTATTGCGGAGTGCGTACCAGGCAGCGTCCTGAGCAGGCCCAGAAGGAAGTTTACTTTCGAATTGGGCGCGAAGCTTCTGCTCGAATGCTTGACGATGGATGCATCCGAAAATGGCGTCTAGGCCCTGGTCAAAAAATGCTGTACGCCTATGGTCAACTTCACATTCCATTATCATGTTGCTCCTAAGGGGAAACCCACCTGTCGTCCATTTCCATGCCGTCTGAAAGTCTGGTTCGGGCGTTCTTTCCGATTGCACTGCACGCTCCAGCTTCTCGCTGCGCATCACGTCGGCCGTGAGTCTGAGGGCGAGAGTCCTGAAGTCCGGCGCGCCGATGTGGTGCGAAACCCAATCAACGGCTGGCTCCGAGCAGATTGAAAGATACGAGGAAGGACCTAGGGGTGTTTATGGTCAACAAAGTTCGTTCCCACTGGACCAAGGCAGGAGCTAACCGTGGACTTCGCTGACATCCTGTTGCACTCATTAGCAGGCACATTCTCACCTGAAGTGGATCCGAGTATACAGACCTCGATGCCTATATCAGCACACGACCCTCCGGAAGTTGTGGCAGGAGGCGACACGGGCTCTTGAACCGAAGGATGACTCTCCTCCCCAGGCGGGATTTCTTTGGGGCTGAGGGTTCTCCGGACAGAGTGCTCTGGCTCTCCGTAGGGTGGCGGCTGCGTCGCCTCTGACGGTGCTCGAAGATTGGTGGATATACAGAGTGCAGAGGAGTAAGTGTCGTCGACAGTGGACAAGACTGCATCAGCCCATGGCTCAAAGGCATTCGTATCCACCTGGGGCATATTCCCGGTGGGCTGCAAAGGGCCAGCCGATGATATAGAGCCTGCTCGAGGACTCTGAAACTGGGTTGTTGCAGCTCCAGCAGAAGGTGTAGGGGCGGCCACAAGGATGGTGTCCTCTTTATTCGCATTCGAGATTTGAGGTCCAGGTGCTGACATCACAGCGGCGGCCTCAGGCTGGGGTGGGATTTGCGAACTCTGGAGGAGTGCCTCCAGGCGCGCAAATCGTTCATCCAGCGCCCTATCCCGATCCTTACGCTTTCGTGTCCTCTGTTGTGCTGGGGGGAACCAGCACTCCTCGTTGTGATCCTGCGTTACAGTCACTCAGCTGGTCCCTCAAGACGTTGCCTTGTCTATATATATATACCAAACAATTTCCACATGGTTTCACGCCGCTGCCTGTGAGAGCGAATGACCGAATCAGCACGCGAGCAACAATACTTTTGCGGATGGAGATGGAAGCTCACATCTGGCCTTTTTGATGCGGCAGTGATTACAAGCAAGTGTGCACTTGGGAGCCTGTCTCGGTCCTGCCATCTGGAATCGTGGCGTGTTGAGTTGCGACAGAAAATGGACGACGGGGATCTACGATAGAAAGTGACAATGATGAGACACAGTGATAGCTCCGCTCATACGAACGTAGTGTCGCCCAGCGAGAGAGCTTTTTCCTGCGAATTATGGGATGGGGGAGGGAGGGTTTTGTGGGGTTTGCGGGGTTGTCCAGGACGCCGTGTCCGGGGAGCATGACCCACTGTTTACACCTTCGATCTATGCCTCGCGTTGGATGGTGCATCGTTCTACGGTCACCCCAGGGCCAATAGAGTCTTGATGGCGAGGGTTCCAGCTATTGAAAGGAGGATCGAGGTGTTGCTAATGCAGCTCGTTCGACTCGTGCATGTCCTCGTCGATCCTTGACTGAAAAGGTTCGCATTAAAATCAATGCTTTAGGCCGAAATGCCCGGCCAACACATCCTTGCAACGAACTTGACCAAAATTTCACAAGGTACATCACCTCAATCTCTCATCTTTGATAGCTCGAGGATTTCGATCATGCATCTCCTCTCCCAGCTCAAGGGAATCACCTGCACAACATTGTGAACAGGATACTCTCTTTGAGGTGTGCCCCTGGTAGAATCACAAGTGACAGCGTTTTCCAACTTGGGCCCATGCTTTGCCCAGTCCGGGCTCCGGAACAGACAACGAAACTTGGTTCCGGCTTCCGGACAAAAGGGGAAAAATCCAGCTTCGCCGAGCTCACCCCGGGTTATAGGAAGCACAGCCTCCGATTGGCTGCAACATTGTCCGCCAACTCTGTTTAAGCACTATCTGCCATTGTCGGATAATGGTGGGGATCGTACGATCAGGCACCACTGAGCACCGGCGAAAGTACACGACTTCTTGTAAATGGAACTTGTAAATGACGAAGTATACATGTGCCTCGAGATAAGCCTATTACCAATCAGGGGCCACACAATTGTCTCGAACCAGCAGGGTCCAGTCAAAGGTAGGCACGGGGGAGCTCGGCATTATTGGGACGTCCCGCCGTCTCTCTGGCGCACCTGATTTAGTACAAGCCTTAATGAACTATCTTACAACTGCACGGTACCACGGTGCGGTACCGCCACAGATCAATCGGTCGACTCATAACCGTGTTCCCGTCGCTATCGATGCCAAATCTTCACGCCCAAGGGCTGAGCGGATCATGTCGGCGACTTTCGTCAGGAGGACAGTCTCGACAGCTTGCGCGCGTTGTAACAGGTCAATTCGCCCCATCATACCTTGTAACTGGTTGATTTCCTCACTGATGCCGGTCTGAGCGCTGTTGGTGAGAGCGTCAATCATATTCTGAATGACCTTGGTGACGTACTGCACTCCTTCAGACCGAGTGTTCATCGCATGAAGGAGCCGCATGAGATTTCCGAATCGTCGAATGTCACTCGATGTGTACTCTGTAAGCTTGCTATGCATGCGCATCAGATGGACTGCAACGGGCAGCATGATCCAGGCGGGCCTAGCTTCGGTATCAGCCATGAGAAATCCCAACTGTGATCATTGGCCCACACATACAGAACAATGGGGATGTCCTCGGTCTTTGCTATCTTGAGGAGCTCGCCAGCCTGAATTGAAACAGCCTCGGAGACTTCCTTCAAGCTGCTCAAGGCGTATTTGTGTAAAAGCCGCGAGATAGGTCTGCTGGTATGCGAAGAGCGGATCAAGGATTCGTAAAGTGAGGCTTTGGTGGACCTGGCAAGATTGTCAGCCATCCTCTCTGACCGGGATGTCGTTCGCTTACATGTAGATGATTCGAGGAATCAGGAGCTGGACTTTGGACAAGCGCGACAGGCTGTCTTGGTCGATGGCAGATAGAGTGGTCTCATAGTATTCCGCCCACGTCTGGAGGTGGAACTCGAGCTCCGTCACCTGCCTCAGGTGCTCATTGTCCAGTTTTTGTCTCTCCCGCAGTGAACTTGCGCTGTCGAGGCGGCCGACGTTGCTCTGTAGAGCCAGTATCTCGCACATGATGTTTGACAGCATACATATGGCAACAAAGATCTGATCCACGTCCTTTTTTGGGTGGCATTTCGACCGAGGTAACGCTGGATTGCGCTCGCAAGCCCAGAATTCGGGGAGTTTCCCCGGTGCGATCCTTCTCAACTTGTTGGGTCGGCAGAGTGCGAATGCGAGGACACGGTTCCGAACGACACAGCACCACCATGTCCGGACGTCGTGACAATCGGTGCTACTGTATAGGCGTCCCAGGATTGCATGGCGGAAGGCTTCGTCGATCCAGAAGCTGTTTACCTCTCTAGAGTTGTTGTACGGACTCCAGTGGCTCAGAAGCAAGGCTGTCTGTGTCAGTGCCACGTGGCCTTCTTTGGTGAGAGTTGCTGTCTGATACAGACTGAGCGTGTACTCGAACAAGACCTTTTGTGCTTGTGGTACCGTCCCCAGACCCGAGACTTGCCTCTCCTCGTCGCTCAGGTGCGGGAAAGTGACAAAAAGGACGGCTTGCAGAACCAGCGACTTCAGGGAACCATCGTCAGGAACGTCATATCTGGTCTGATACCACCGGTAAAACTCGGCTGCATTCATGGCGGGGCATAAGATGTACACACTCGTCATGAACAGCTGAACCAACTTGTCTTGCAGTTCGAGGGACAAATACGGGGAATCAATCTGTCTGCTATGCCCCATTTTGCAAGCGTTTCCAACATCTGGAGGCAACCTCCACTCCCGAGGAGGTTTCTGATGCATTGGCGGCATAGAGCTTTGTTCGATCAAGCCAAGCGACTCTCCTACTACATCCATTCCGCCTGGCGATGGTTAGTTGTGCATTGGGAACGAAACCGCACGAATCCGGGGCTCACATGAAGAAAGTAACATGCTTTCCACCTCACCGAACGAGTTCAACTGCGGTGCTGCGGGTGGGCTGGATTGCTCCAGTACAAGTTGCTGGTACTCGTAGGGATTAAAGGTGTCCATTGCCCATGAGGTGGGAGAAGCAGTGCCAGCATCGAGGTCCAGACTGATAAAATCCCAGATTGGATCTTCATTGGCGGCGGTTGGGTGCTCTGGGGTCAAGTCGCATGCGTGTTGAGACATTTGGCCCTGGCTTCAAAAGCCAAGTACACCTTCGGGGCGACAGGCAAAGCCAGCGAAGGTCGTGCTGTTCTTGTTTCGGCACCTTTCAAGCACCAACGTGAGCAGGGTGAACTTGCACTTTGGGGCGTTCTTTTATGTGTTGGTCAGGGCTGCAACGTGATTAATTGCCTTGATTGCAGTGTCATCGGCTATATCCGGAGGTATAGCCGTAGACAAAGAACTTTGGAAGCGTCAGTCGATCGCTCTAGCCCCCATCTACAAATCTCTTCCCCATCGACAATCCTTTTTGAATGCTGTCAGCCTGAACAACAACGAGCGGCCGAATGATTTATACTGCCATGAATATTTGGCCAACAGTTGCTGGTGGCAATGGCCCATTGAACCCCTTCCAACACATTCTCGCAGGGATCATTGCGGATATCCTCGGCCCGCGCAAGCCCTAGGCGATTGCTTCCCAAATTGGCAAAGTATTTCGGAACACCGGAGACCGGCAATCTGTCTCCGGTATTCCGAACCATGTGCCGAGACCCACCAGAGTCGCTGAGTATGGCTAGCTTGCTGCCAGCACCAATGAGCAAAAGAGTTTGGCGTTTCCTCGAAGCCTCATCAGTATCGATTTTGGTGGACGGCCACTAGTTGTTCGCACATATCACCTATCCAAGCAGCATTGCTATAGCCAGCACCCAAAGCTTACCTGTCTGTCGCACTTTCCGCCACATCTTCCTCCCGCGAAGTATGTCTGAGCGGCACGCTCCTCGGCTGGTCTGGACGCCCCAGCATCTGGGCTCGACTCAAACAGATCGCTTCCTTCAGTTGGTCAACCACCGACATGACTTGCAGTTACGGAAGTACAGCGAATTGCACGCGTACTCGGTCAATCCTCGGACGGCATCCGATTTCTGGGTAGACTTGTTCGTTTTCTTGAATATCAAAGCAAACACTGAGCCATTGCTCGGATATGTGCGAGCGGTAAGTTGAGCAAGAATCGGGTTTCCATGGCCTTGGGGCCGAGTAAGATGTCGCTGACCTCGACTCGCTTCTTCAGGACGCTCAGAGCATGTTTCCTCCTCCCTCGTTCTTTCCTCAAATCAAACTGAACTTTGCCGAGAATCTTTTGACTGGCAAGTCGGAGAGCGAGATAGCAATTCACGCCTGCAATGAGGGCGGCGTCAATTTGCGGTCAATCACCTGGGGAGAGCTGATATCGCAAGTGCGGCAGGCTGCAGATGCCATGGTATCATTTGGAATTGGGCAGGGAGATCGGGTCGCCGCTGTCATCTCGAACAGGCCTGAAACCATGGTCTTGTGTCTCGCGGCACTGTCACTCGGTGCTATTTGGTCTACTTCTTCCCCCGACATGGGCGAACAGGGCATATTGGATCGGCTGTTCCAGATACGTCCGAAACTAGTCTTTGGAGAGACGGCGGTTCTCTACAATGGCCAGATGAGGGATCTCAGAACCAAGCATCGAAATTGCGCCGAACGGCTCGCAAAACATGCGGAATTTCAAGGATACTTCTTGCTCGAAACAGAAGGCTTTGGGTTCCAAGGACATGCTCAGAACGTGAAGATTGCTCCCTGGTCAAGTTTCATTGGTCAGAGCACGGGACGGGGATTGACATTTGCTCAACTGCCCTTTTCTCATCCTGGTTTCATTGTGTATTCGTCGGGTACAGTAAGGCTGACACCCGTCCATCCCTCTTACCTGGTTAGAGGAGACTGATATTCCGTTGCAGACAGGGCCACCGAAGTGCATTGTACACAGTGCTGCTGTATGACTACCCACCCTCTGCACACCATGACACGCGCCGACTGACCGCCACAGGGACTGCTGCTTCAAGTCAAAAAGGACAGCATACTAGGCTTTGACGTCCAAGATGGAGATGTGCTGCTCCAATATACCACAGTAAGCCCCTCTCTCCGCGTGAAACAAGGCAGTGTGGCCTCACCACAGAGATAGACAGGATGGATCATGTGGGCTATGGTCCTTTGTGGACTCGCCTACGGCGGACAAGTTGTGGTATACGATGGCTCGCCGCTGAAGCCGGACAAATTGGTCCTCCTTCGCCTCATTGAGAAGCTCAGGTCTGCATTTGAGAGTCCAATGGTGTGTATGAACAAGTCCTGACTGGCTTCATAGGGTCACATTATTTGGAACGTCGGCACGCTTTCTATCTGATCTAAAAGCAACCGACACCCGCCCACGTGAGTAGAACTGAGCAAACTCATGATAGAACAAGGCTTTGCTGAGCTATATGTACAGGGGACACCTTGGACCTATCTTCACTTCGGACGGTGACATCTACCGGCAGTACGCTGCCTGCCGATGTCTGCGAATGGTTCTACGAGAAGGGCTTCCCCAAACACATTCACCTCGCATCAACCTGCGGAGGTACTGATCTTGCCTGTTCTTGTATGGTGGCCTCTCCTTCTCTTTGATGGGGCATCGACTGACTGTGATGCTAGTGGTGAGCGGCAACCCGGCATTACCTGTTTACTCGGGTGAAATTCAATGCGAGAGTCTAGGGATGGCAGTCGACATAGCCGACGTGAGCAACGAGACCTTTGTCTCGGTCAAAACAAAAGGAGAACCAGGGGAGTTGGTGTGCACCATGCCGTTTCCAAGCCAACCTACAGTTTTCTGGGGCGAGGACGGCGCCAAAAAGTATCAAGATTCGTACTTCAAGCGCTTCGGTAGGGGGGTATGGAACCAAGGAGACTTTGTGCAAATGAACACGGACACCGGAGGATACGTGATGTTGGGAAGATCGTGAGTTATTCCACTATTCCTCTGGCCCCCTCCGTTCCTTGGTTGACATTCTTTTCAAGTGATGGTGTGCTCAACCCTTCCGGGGTTCGATTTGGCTCGGCCGAGATCTACAACGTTGTCGAAAAGTTCCCCGAGATCGAGGACAGCATCTGTGTCGGGCAGAGACGTGCGACTGACAAAGATGAGAGCGTCATCCTCTTCGTCAAGATGAAGGGCAACGCCATCTTACAAGACGAGCTCAAGGAGAGGCTGCGACAAGCCATCCGGTCGGCACATTCACCCAGACACGTTCCAAAGTATATCTTTCAAACCCCAGAGATCCCCTACACCATCAATGGCAAAAAGATTGAGATTGCCGTGAAGCAAATCATTTCCGGGAGGCGGGTGACTCCTTCTGGAACGGTGGCCAACCCAGAGTGCTTCAAGTTCTACGAGAGATTCGTCCGCATCGAGGACACGGTGCAGAAGCACGACGGTGCAAGACCCAAGCTCTAAACTCTAACCGGGCGAAGCGTCAGAAAGGGCGAAATAGATCTATATTACTTGCGTCTTGTGCCTGGTGTGGCGCAATCGAGGGCCTCTTGGGAGTGAAGAGTTTGTGCGGCAGAAGATGGCATTAATTTTGTAATACGGCACATGGGAGCCACGAGGACGAGTGTCTGAGCTCACCAATCGATCAATCTCAGCATACAAAGCACCTGATTGTAGCTCGCAGGCCCGCGCGCCCTGATCCCGCGGACAAACTAACCACCAGCGTAAAGTGGGACCGGAGGATCGTTTCCTCTTGTTCCGGCAAGGCTGGCTCTGAGACCCATTCGCTCTCGACTGAAACTCCACGTTCGTTGTCAAATGCATTCGACGCACAGACTCTGTTACCAAGATATAGCCCCATTCCACCGTCTCTTTCGTCTCCTTGAGAGGGCCATAAAGTTCACCGACCTACTTCTGTTTGCACTCCTGACTAAACTAACCTCTGTAGATTGTCGATCGGTCTTCAAGATGGCAAGTGTCACCAACGGGCAAACAGCCAAGGGCAAGCTCGATGGCACCAAGTTCATCATCATTGGGGCTGGCTTCGGTGGTCTCGCCTCGGCGATTGAATTGAAGAAGCGCGGTGCAGAAGTGAAGGTGTTTGAGTCGTACCCCGACATGAAGAAGCAAGGTCAGTTTCTCGTCGAGGTTGCACTGAGCCTGGAAAGCTGAGTACCGCGCGCGCGTCGTATAGGAGATGTCATCATGATCGGTTCCAATGCCACCTGCATCATGAAGCACTGGGGCTCGGTGCTGGACGAGCTTCTGCCCATCTCGTCCCAGCCTCCGGTCATGTACATCCAGGACAAAGCCGGAAAGGCGCTTCTCAACCAAAACTTGCCTGCCGAGTTCGGGGGACATCCCAACCTCTACACGAACCGGGGCCGGGCGCAAATCTTGATGTACGAGTATGCTGTCTCTCTGGGCGTCGACATCTCCTTTGGGACACCCGTCACCGAGGTATTCGAGGACGACAATTCGGCGGGTGTGGTGGCGGGCTCTAACCGATACACCGCCGACGCTGTCATCGCTGCCGACGGAGTTCACAGCAAGACTCGCAATTTTATCACCGGTCGGACGGAAAGACCCAAGAAGAGCGGTTTCGCCGTCTACCGCTCCTGGTTCCCACTAGGTAATCTGAAGAACGATCCCGTCACCGCGCCTATTGCCGAGTCGCCGGACTCCTTGTTCAAAATCTGGATTGCAGAAGACACACACGCGATCCTAACGACAAACGTCAAATTACAAGCGGCGACATGCTTTGTCACTCACAAGGTGAGATAGTGCCGTCTCCGGCTCGGGGTCTCCGGTAAGACGTAGGCTAAATCTTTGACGTACTAGGACAAATCAGACATCAAAGAAGACTGGAATCTTCCCGGCGACAGGAAAGACATGGAAAAGTGTGTCGAGGGATGGGACCCGCTGTTGATCAAGATCATCCAGCAGATCCCGCCCGAGTGCCTGATCGACTTCAAGCTGCTCTGGCGAGATCCCGTCCGACAATGGGTCTCTCCCAAAGGCCGCATCTGTCTTGTCGGTGACGCGGCTCATCCTCACCTGGCTACTTCAGGCACGGGAGGAGCCCAGGCCATAGAAGACGGAGCAACACTGGGCGTGCTCCTCGAGAAGTTGGACGGGAAGGACATACCTCTCGCTTTCAAGGCGTACGAGAAACTCCGGTAAGATAAGATGGCTCTTATCCCCCCACAGCGCAAGATGAAAGACCTAACCATTTCCGTGAACAAACTAGATACGAGCGGACCAGCCTGACACAGCGAATGGGCTGGGAAACACGACACGCATGGCACCAGACAGACTGGGAGTTGGTGGCCAAGAATCCCCAGGCCCTCTCGCTACCACAACCCGAGTGGCTGAACGGAGTCGACGCGGCCAAATACGCCGACGAGAGATTCGACGAGGTCATCGCACATCTTCAGTCTGGGGCGCCGTTCGTCTCGAAGAATATCCCCGAAGGCCACGTCCATAAGGACTGGACGATTGAGCAGATGTTAGCTTACGAGGGAAAGAAAGTCGACGAGAACTTTTACCAGACACGATAGTATACGATAAATGGATGAGGGTTGGGAAATTCAGATTGAACTGTTCAGGGCAAGTCTTGGGCATGCAGAGTCGTCAAGACAGAGATTTAATTACTCATGTGCGCCACTTCTGTTACCTTGTCGAGTTCATCTATGCATTCAACCCTTCATTTAGTTCAATATATAGTTCAGAGGACATGTATGAACTGAAGCAGTAAAGTGAGGCTCTCGTGTGTCCATGAGAAACCGTGTATTTCATATTATTGCAACTATACTATTCATTCCCGATACGCATCCGATTTTGCTTCTCCTGCCAAGGTCCTCGTTATGGTGTTATCCGCATAGCACCATATCAGCATGCCTTTTCCTTCAGTACGGATCAACATGGATACATGGAATCCAACCCGCTCCCTGGAATCATGTACGACGGGAGATGCCCCTTTGACGTTCCAATCACGCCCAACCAGTTCAGCGGAAGATGGTAGACCGCCACCGTGGCAAAGGCACAGAATCCAATGACGGCAAAGGTGCGCACGGCATCCTGCAACGCGGGGGGCCATCTCTCATACCCCTTTTCCACCGGCGACAGTCCATTCGGATCCTTGAGAGCCAGGAGTCGCATCTGCGTGTAGAGGGAGCCGAGACTCGCGACGAGGATGGACTCGTAAATGGGGAACTGCTCGGTCTGTCCGGCCCAGAGGGTCAACGGCGCGTACGTTTTGGGATAGCCGTAGCCGTGCGTGGTCCGGATGATGATGTTCTCGACGACAAAGTCGAAGACGAACTCGCCCAGCCAGATGATGACCACGAGCGTCATGTTGGAGATGGATGGCCAGCGACGCTTGAGGGGTCTGATGGCCGCGCAGGCCACCAGGGCGACACCCGCGCAGAAGTAGACGTACATCGGAGGCCCCCAGAGGAGGCTCTCGGCGTAGTTGTGAGGGCCGCCCTCGCGGTGGAAGGGGAGGAAGCGCGTCCAGACACCCAGGTTGACGTTGTGCGCGTTCCACGAGAAGATGTATTGCTGGCAATTGAGAAAGCCGTCCGCGACCCATGCGACCATCCCGCCGATGACGAATTTGCCGTCGAGAGTCAGGCGACGTGTCCGAGTCCCGTCTGGTCCGAGACGAGCGACCCGGAGGGGACTGAAGACGCAGAACCAGAAGAATCCGATGAGCACAGCGAGGCTCAATGCCTCCACCAGACGGAGACAGACGAGTCTCCATGTCGCGAGCTCGTCGTCGCCGGCGATCAAGGGTGCAGGCCGGAAGTCATCCGAGGCGAACCAGCGGATGAATGCCTGAACGCCCATGATTGTCCATGCTAGACCAAAGACAGCGAAGCCCGTGGCATAGCCGCCCGAGTCGGATAGAGTATCGGCCCCACGGTCCTTGGATGTTGCCAGGAGCCGAGTCTCCTCCCCGGTGCCATAGTTCTGTTCAAGGTCGCCGTTGGAAGGCATGGTGAGATTGCTTCTGGAAGATGTTGAGATCTCGTCGGGTTCTAGGACACACAAATATCGTTGAGGTTCACATTGACAGCCGTACCCTGTCACGGACAAGTTCTCACAGGGTTTTATATGACACATTGCCCCGTCCCGTCCTCGGACCCGGGATCCGGGGGACGAATGGGAATCCAGTGGCGCCCAATCCCAAGCAGGCCAGGTCCGTCCCGTTCCCCGGTCAAATCAGACTCTTTCTCGGGCTGTTTCCTGATTATAAATCCACTTCGAGCCTTCCGGAGAAAGAGGGGACCCCAGGTTTGTGGAGGCCTCGCTCCTAGAGCTATGCTAATTCGTTCGGGGATTCCTAATGGTGCGGACGAATGTATCCTGTAAGTGAAAAACGTACAGACTATACAAGCTCTGTCACAAAGGCGGCAGCCGGACAGCTATCAGCAACAGGTCATTGACACGTCTAATGGATTTGAAGGTGCAGTGAAAGGTCCAAGTAACTTTGTTTTGTTCTCTCCCTTTTCTATGTGGACAGACGCAGAGGTGTTGGTATTTTGCCTTTCTCCATTGGGTACCAACAGTCTTGATCGATCCTCAAATAGACGACTCCGTTACTCTTCGGTGTAGCAAGACGCCACATTCACTCTCTGGTCTTTCTTCCAATGAACTGGTGGAACATCCGGGGCTTTGAAACCAGGTTTCGCCTCGACGACCATGGGCACAGACTGAAGCAGCGTGACACCGAAAGCATGGTAGCCAGGTGGCATAGGCTCGCCCTCGACGTGTTTCGCATCGCTAGCAAAAGAAGCCTTGAGGTCTAGGACGGTGCGCGATGAAGGTCGTCCTTCGATAGTCAGGATCCACTCAGTCTCGGACTTGACGTGTGCTGGCTTCATGATCGGACTTTGATACCAGCCGATCAAGATGCTGATGAAGGGCTTGTCATTCACGTATCCGATCGACTCGTAGGAAACGATTCCTGTCTGGCCTTTCTTAATGGTCATTGCGGGCCGCATAATATCTTCTGGCGCCGGGGCACACTTGCTCGTGGCTTCTATCCTGTCGATCTTGACGCCGAGCTCATAGGCAATGTGCTCGATCATCTGGAACCAAAAGTGCTTCTGGTACCAAATGGCAGAGCCATTCTCGTCCTGTACCTTTTGAGGGTCACTCCCCAGACCAATCACCTGGAGATTACCGGTGTTGGTCTGATCTTCACAGTCAAAATACTCCTCAATCTTGATCCTTTGGACATCGTTAGATAGGCCGGTTAGGAGTATAGCGAGGCGCTGTGTGATGAAGTCAGGATTGAGACCGCCACCGTAGAAAGTGGCCTGGCCTTTGAGAGCTGCTGCCTTGATCGTTTCCGCAAATTCTTTCGACCGTGCGGGAAGGTAACTGTACGGATGACAAGTGACCACGTTTTTTCCAGCCTCAAGGAGCTTCTTGAAGTCCTCCAATGTGTTGATGAATGGGGCGTCGAGCGCCGTATGGACAACCGCATCGCACGGTATGGCCAAAAACTTATCCAGATCGCGAGTGGCCTTCACTCCCAATTCCGCAATCCCAGCAAGGGTACCGATGTCGACACCGTCTTTCTTTTCCTGGAAGACAAGAGCCCCTACGATCTGAAACTCGGGAAGCCTCGCTGCCTCTCGGATCACGACACATCCGACGTCCCCAGGACCGAAAATGGCAATCTTATAAGGATCAGATCGATTCGGCATGGTGGTGGTGTAAGGTGAATATACCGTATACACGGGTCGAAACTACTGTCGTGTGAGCCTCATGTTATCAAGACCCTTTAGGCACTATTAAGTTCTCCCGTTCCTTACCGGCCTACATCGGGCATCAAGATTTCTGTGGTTGCTCGCCAACCCTTAGAATCAATTTGTTCCCGGTGTCCGGAGACAGAATTCCCCTTCCGGACCCTTTTCAGAATGAGCCCGATCTGGCGGACGTTCCAGGGTGTTCTCTATCCCATACTGTTTTGCATTCCCTTTCAAAGCTTTGGGCCTAGAGATATAACAAGCCGAAGATGCTTTGGGGATTTGAACTGGGCAGTGGTCAACAGTCGGGCGTGCCGTCGTTGATCCCGGCGCTCCTGTCTCGTGTGTCAAACATGCTTACAAGATGCATCTTGTGGACCCTGTAATGATGTTCAACTTCCGGTCTGACGCTCCTCTTGCCTAGCGATCCGCGGGAGAGAAAAGTCGAGGGTCTATTCCTGACGCCCGGAGCTCTAAGTCTGGACTTGTCCGAAGACTCCTCTGCGTAGATTTGGATACTCAAGTCAATGATTGCAGACTCTGGCGCGTATGTTCCGGCTGGGTGCGGAAAGCAGAGAGCAGAAGTAAAAGGTCAGGCGTCGTGATATTCAACAACGCCACTGCATATTTTGGTCTGCTTCAACGACGAAACCGTGCTTAGCTGGGCCTGTTCGATGCGCTCTCGCGTGGTGGGTCAGAGTGGTCCAGCTCCTTTTCCTGGATGAAAATAGGGGTGGGCGAAATATAGTTCGGGGGTAACATAATATATGTATATATGCCAAATGCTTATCCTCATCTTATCTGTCTGTCTGTTTTTCTTTATCTCTGTCTGTACCTGTTGCGCCACTGACTAACTTGGTACTCCTCGATGAAACACCCCAGGCTAACACCAAACTCCGTTACTGATGTACTCAATCAACGGAAGCCAGAAATCCAAAGCTGAAAGCGACTGACTGGGATGCACAATCTCGGACAAAAAAATCAATGTGTGCCAATGTCCGGATACGCCGGACTGTGTGGAGTGCTATTATGTAGCCCAGCACTAGCGTCCGTGCCTGCACTCGTGGCCGGCTTGGGAGGAGTTTTCGAGGATGCGTTGTCGCTGGACGGTGCAGGCCCGGTGCTGGTGAGCGTTGTCGCCGAGGCGGCTGCTGGGGGGCCTCTCGGCCCAGAGAGTCCGGATAAGGGTAAGGGAGATACAGCGCCGACGATGGAAGAGCCGGCGCCCACGTCGGTGGCATAGCCCAGGCCTTCGATAGCAGCCATGCTGGGGTCCATGCCGAAATCGAGGTCGGCATTGAGGAAAGCGTCGCCATCGAAGAGCGGGTCCCGGAAGATGGTGGGCATGCTGAGGTCGAAGAAGCCGTCGAACAACTCGTCCAGATTCGTAAACTGCGGATCGTAAATGCCCGGGCCAAACGAGGATGGTACGTCGAGCGCAAACGCGTTTGCACCTGTCGAAGACAATCCACCAAGGGCATTGTGGTGCGGGTTGTTCAGGGCTGATGTTTGAAAGCGGGTGCTTTTGTTGTAGTTTTGGTACTGGAATGCGGATATGGGTGGGATTTGGCTGAATCCCGAGGCATAGCTGTGGTTGAATTGCTGCGACAGAGACGTTTTGGGGGATGTGGTGGTCAAAGGTGATGCTGGTGTGACGTTGGGCATAGCCCTGGCAAAAGGAGCATTCCAAAGACTCTTGCTATGGCTCTTGTTGCTGACGCTATTGTCGCCGCTTCTGGCCGAGGATGGCGACGCTAGGGTCGGGGCTGTTCCGTTTGAATGGGTTGCTGCTGCATCAGAGAGGACATGTAATCCGTTTCCTCCGGGGCCTCCGCCAGAAGATAGGGATTTCGTCATCGCCGGAGTTGTAGTCGCAGACCCTCTGAGCGTCGCAGCTGGCGTGGATGAACTGTGAGAATGGTGTCCTCCACGATGAGCCTTACCCTCAAACGGCCCAAACTTGCACGCAGCGACCTCTGCTTCCATTGCGTTGACGATCCCAGTCACGTCAGCTTTCCTCACTCCTGTTTGTTTCAGAGACTTCAGCGCCTTCCGGCCCAGTCTGGCCATTGCGTCTGCAGTCCACCAGTACATGCTCAGCGCCTCCAATGTCTCACAGCGCGTAGCGAGATCGGCCTGTGCACGATCGGTGTCTTCAAATGCATTGTCACGGAGACCGCGGTATGCAACTGTCAGTGCGAGGCCGACCGCATAGGGCACCAGAGGAATAGGCTGAACAGACGCGTGACGACCGTTAGCGAGGAGTTCTTGGATCCGATCAGCTGCTGATATACGGCGGGCATAAGAGGTCGTGGAAGGGCCACCTGCGCGGCAAGAGAGAATCGCGATGACGTGGTAGCAGAGCTCGAGGATACCTTGGGAAGAATGTTAGCGACACAGAAGGATAGTAGGTCAGGACCGACGTAGAAGAAGTATCATGATCAGAAGAGCCGACTCACTTTGTTCCGAGACTGGAAGTAAGGACAAATCGATACCCTCAGTCAGCGATCGATAGGCTGGGAACTCAGCTTCCCACCCTGTACACTCCGGGTCCGCAGTTGGCCTGTAAAATTCAATGACCTCGTCGAGAAGGTCTCCCAATCTCAGCCACAAATTGATTACATTGCTTCTGGGAACGCCGTTTTCCAGAGGCGGACGTGCGATGTCGATGTCGCGATTTGCGATCACAATTGGCCGCCCACCAAGACAGGCATTGATCTTGTCGAGAGTCCAGATGGTCCACCATAGCATGCTTGATTGGTCTTTGGGGGACCGTCCTGGTGTGTGGACATGAAGACCCGCAGTCCAGGCATCGTGAATTGCTTGCGACAGATGTAATGAGGACTCTTCAATGCCACCTGGTCCATCATTATGTAAATGCATCAATGTCAGAATCTGGACCTTGGTGACTCTATCAGGTTCCAGGTCAGCTTTCATTGCTGCATCCAATCCCGTATGTAAACTCCGGGCGAATGGGATGGGATCAAGAAGTGGTCCGTCATCATAAAGTCGAAGGTATGGAGCGGCCTCCTCAGTCTTGCAGGTGACAAGACATATGGCCTGCATGAGGAATATCGAGCACCGTCCCTCGGTATAGTCCCGAAGCAGTTTAATGCCGTTCAGGATGGGTAGCAGTCCATCAAAGCATGCAATGTAAGTGGTGACCAGGGCGTCCTGAGTCGCCTTGGGCAGAACTCGAAAGGCTCCCACCGCTTGCAAGTAATTTCGTTGATGACCGGTCAGGATCCTTCGACCACCTTCGACCCTGCCATACTTCTCGACATTGAGTGGCGTTTTGTCGCCCGACTTGTGCGGTTGGGGCGGGCCAAGGTCCTCTGGAGGGAGTCCATCTTGTAAGTCGCGAGACTGTTCGACCCAGGTGCCGATTCGACTGATCCTCTGGCTGCCTTGCTTCCTAGACGACAAGTCGGTGAGGATGGACTCGGGGTTCAGGTCTCCCACGAAGCGGATGGGTTCTTTGTGTGTCAGGTTGGGCAGCACCCTGTCAAGCCCATCAGAATCTGCCTGCTGCTCTGGCGGGCGCTGAAAGGTGTGATGACAGCGCTTCTTTGCGGCGCGACATTTCTGACATGCCCGTGCGGCTCTCTTGCGGCTCGCGAAGGCCGCCGTGTCCGCCTCCCAAACAACTTGCATCGAATCCCAAGGGCTCTTCGGGTATTAGATTTTAATGAAGTGAGGGAATTGGTGGGGGCAGAGCCGGCGGCTGATCTGAAAGCAGATATCGCCCCGCGGCACGCTACACGTGACTGGATTATTTTCTTTGCTGTCACCTGACGCACGCACTACGTCATTCAATTTAAATAGTTTCCAGACTTCGACCAGTCAACATTTCAGCCTTGCACGTGCATTGTTACTTCTTCGTTTACGGGGGTGTCTTTTGACATATCAGCAATTACACGTGCGGGATTCAGTTCTCCCACTGCCATAAGAGAAACAGACAAAGGATATGTTGCGTATGATCTTCCCCTAAGGCTCAGCCATATGTGACGTCGACTCCTGCAGAACAAGTCCCTATACCGCCGTCTTCTTCTTGACTAACAATAGCACACCATACACGGCCGCCTTGATCTTCTCATTTCCTTTCTCCACGCCTGCTTCGTGCAACAGCTGCTCAATCTTCTGGCGAAGGATTTTCAGCACGTCCCTCTCCGTGCCAACGTCGTCTGGGTGTGCCTGGCGCCAGCGCGTCTCTGCACTCCCTGTCGCCATCATCTTCTCAAACGTGTCCATATCTGCTTCAGGTAGTCCCACAAAGAATTCTTCACTTGGATCCCACTCCTGCCGGACGAATGTCGTTTGGTCAAACTCGGCAACGGGTTGAGCCAGAGTCCATGGAAGAGGGAGATCAACATAACGGTCTCGCACCAGGAGCGAGCCTGGCTCAAGGTAGGGCTTCATGTTACGCTCTTGATGGTCATCGAAAGCGGCCTGGATGGCAGCAGAATTGGGCATAGACGGATGAGCACGAATGTTGCCACTCGTCCATATGGCAACGGTACCTCCTGGCTTGAGGACGCGTGCAGCGCTGGGCCAGAAGCCCGACATGTCGAACCAGTGAGCGGCATTGGAGGCAGTGATGAGGTCGACGCTAGAGTCTGCAACGGCTGGAGACAGGTTTGCTCCGAGTTCCTCCGCCGTGGAAATTTCAAAACGTGCAGGCTCAGAAGTGGACGAGACGATACCCATCGAGCGAGCGATAGCGAGCATGCCTTCGGAAGGATCCAGACCCAGGACGTGAGCAAAATGAGGTGCAAGCCCTCGAGCCGCAAGGCCAGGGCCGCAACCGACATCAAGAACTGTGTCAAAACCACCCCCAGTTGAGGAGTGGTAGTCGACGACGGCTTGATACACCTTTGGATGGTAATCGCGGCGAACTTGGGCATAGGCTTTGCCCTGGTCCTTGTTATAGGAGCTGAACGTCTTTTCCTTTGGAAAGGGGACAGATGCTGATTGTGGCGCGGCCATGGTGCTTGCGGGCAGCAAAAATACCGTCGTGCGGATTGCTTGTTTTCGGGCTGAAGTTTCGAGAGAGTAGCCCCGCTCAGAACTGACACGCAGAATGAGAAACTGATTTATCCTGCCTCTGCAGTCACACAGTATTGAACCCCAGCAGAAACGAGCATAGCGGAGGTAGATATGAGTCGGTGGGAATGCAGAGTTATTTATCTGCCAACTTTGGAGCAAGGCTGTGGAGGTGGGAGGCCAGCAAATCACAGTGTAGTTTCAAGGCTATTGGACATTCCACTAAGCCTGATACAGGGGACCATTGCGAGACCCCAATCAGCACATCCGGTAAGTCGAGACACCGGGCGTGACGGATGAAAGTATCATGTACAAGTACTCGGTACTTTCACACCGATACCGGCCCACAGAGCTATTGGATGTCCGTGTCCACATGAACTGAGACGTTTTGCCAAAGCGGCATCGGCCATACAGCTCGCCTGCCGCACACCCATAGTAGAACTGATGTGACTAAGTTGCTCCACTGCGAAAGAAAATACGGATAGATCGTTCCTTTCTTCGAGGGCTATGAGAAAAAGCGAGTGCATGAACGGGATGATGCCTGAAAGAAGGAGTTAGCCAGAGGAATTGTATTAAGTGAGCCAAGGGGATACTTGCGTGGAGAATTTCTGAAACTATGCGTTGAGATGCAAATGTCGATGCATAGCTGGCGAATGGTGGAAAGAGCCAGGTCCGTCAGCGCATTATCAGGATTGGGCACACAAGCCTCGTTCTGCAAGATGAGTTGGTTGACGAGGATTCGAGCAGCGCGCCATGAGTTCCATGCCTCTGCGATCCAGAGATTCGGGTAGACATGCATCTTACCAGCAAAGTAGGTGTCATTAGCAGCGTCAGACATAGAGACTGTAGTATATTTCCAACTTGGGGGCAAGCCTGCTCTCCAAGTCTCGAGATCTGCATCGATCTCTAGTGCAGTTGCACGAATTGCTTGGGGGTCTATCGCCCCTTGGTCTTTCATGGCTGCACGGAGGTTGGCCAGTCGAAAACAAATTTCTGTGATAGATCCTGGGCTGGCGATGTTTGCACGCTGCCAATTTTGTCTCAGGTTGCCTGTTTGAAAATTGAAGGTTGCTTTGACTAGAGCGTTGGGGACGGCAACATTCTCCTGCATGCAGGCCAGAAGCTATGGACGGAATCAGACAATAGATCACGCTTGGCGGGAGGAGGGGAGGGGAGCCTGAGAGAGTCACTCACGAGGTACGAGCGAAACTGGACATAGAGCATCCCGCCACGCTCACTGCTGAATTGGTCCTGGCCTCGGAGCTCTAGGACAGCTGCGCCAGCTCTGATGTGAGCAACCCATTCGGGGCACCTATCCAAGGCTTCGCAGTTGATGGTCTGTAGGCAAGTGAGTGAGACCTCCTGACAGTTGGACCGAGATAGCAGTCTAGCTTACCTCGAAGAACGCGAGCAACATGAGAGCCATGAACGTCGTGTCCAAAACGGCTTGGATTGGGTCGTGTAACGCTTTCTGCATGGACGACAGAGCTGCAGAATACTGCGCTCGAGCCTGAGATTTGATTTGTGAAGCGTCGAAGACGTTTGACAGTCCCGCCATGCCTACTGCCTCAATGACCTTCCTCAACACGTTGTTCGGTCCTTGGTCAAAGTAGGACTTGGTCAACCAAGCATGGTGATTATTGAAAGTACAATCTTTGGGAGAGTACTTCACGAAGAAGAAGTTCGCTCCCAGATCATGACTAGATGGCGATGGTGAACGTGCAATGGTCACAGATTGCTGGCGAGATGCGGCGAGGTATTCCTTCCTGGAAGCCGGCGTATTGTTCTGTAAATACACAATAGCAGTCTGTGGTGAGGTCCAGACCATGCTCGAATTTTCCTCTTGACGGCATCTTCGAGCAACCCTGTCGGATTCATCTCTGATCCTGACCTGATCGAGGTTGCGGTAACCAGGACATTTTTGTTTCAATCTCGCGCACTTGAGGCATCCTGGTCTCCCTTCGTCGCACTGGCCAAATTAAGCCGGTCTGCATAAGTCAAACATTGTAAATAGGTCATAATAACTTACCTTGACCTTGCGTTTCCGGCACAGCTCGCAGCCTTTACTAGGAGCACGACAAAATACCATGGCATGGATGATCTTTAACTGTTTAAAGAGCGTCCTCGAAGATTCCGGTATTATCGTCCTCCCTGCAAACCGGTGCTACCAGCCCGGTAAAAACTCACCACCTCTGCTTGGAAAAGGCCAATTGTCCCAGCAGACAGGTAGCGCAGCAGGATGAATTTGTCTCGGTATTATGCGGTACGAAAAATGGTTGGTGTTGCTCTTTTGTTTATTAATTGCTCAAGTGCCTCGTCTCTGTCACCCCCACCGCCCTTAAACAAATTCATGTCTAAATAAACCGCTTGTTCTGCGAACGGCAAACGGAGCCCTGTGGGATGGGAAGACGGTGGTTATATCTCCAATCGTACATACCAAATTACTGTTTGATGTATTCCACGAACATCACCAACTACTACGAGACTGTCCACTCGACATCAATAACTTTATCACTCGGTTGCTCCGACGTCCTAGAATATTGCAAGCAATGTTTCCGTTTTGACATAATTCTCATTCTACCTGACTGCATATGCTCATGACTCTTGACCAAATCCGGTACGTATGGGTAATTGGTCTCATCAGTCGTCCAAGGACGGAGTAAAGATCTAATTCACCATCACCAGGATTCTCGGAGAGCAGTCCAGTTGTCCGCTTGCTCTTTCACAAAAGACCACTTTGCGTTCGTTCCTCGTCTCGGCCACGTGCAATGTTGACTGGTTTCATCCTTCGCATCCTTGGTCGATGCCATCGCGTTTTCTGCTCGATCGAAAGGCTCCAGTAAACCAGTCGCTGGGTGGGAATCTTCGAAACCCAGCTGTACCCGAAGCGCAGAATCTTCATCGGGGTAGCATACCGAAAGGAATAAATAGTCGTAAGCTTAAAACTCCATTCGCCCTTATTGCAGGCAACCCATGAAATACAAGGCACAGGAATGCAGGAAGCGCTGAGACTGTTTACAGCTCATCATGCTCCTGGACACCACCGTCATCAGTATCTGCGAGCATCGTCTTGGCTGCCTCTGCTGCCTCACTAACTACACTCTTGACAGCATCAGCAGCTCCCGAGGTGACTTCTTCAGCCACGGTAGTAGCAGCAGGAGCAGCCTTCGCCAAGGTGTCGCTGACAGTAGATGAAACGTCTTCCATATCGACATCCTCGTCACTCTTCGACAGGGCGATACCATCAACGCCATGTTTGCCGTTGTCCCGGATAAAAGCCGCAAGGTCTTCCATCGTGCGGGAACCTGAGTAGTCAATAGGAGAGTCCTTGGCACCAGCAGGGTACAACTTGATGGTGGGGAAGCCAGCAATCTCATCGGGAACGTCGTTGAGGGTGGCATCGATCTTGGCGACGGTGACCTTAGAGGAAAGTTCGCCGGAGGTGTAGAGCTCTGCGAGCTTCTCATAAGTTGGGGCAAGGCTAGAGCTCGTTAGCCACGGTACTTTGAATGTGCATGAAAACTTACGCTTTGCAGTGTCCGCACCAAGGAGCGTAGAACTCGATCAGCACGTCTTTGGAGTCATCGAGGACGATATCCTTGTACGAATGGGCAACGACGACGGTTACAGGGCCTTCTTGTTTCTCTGGAATGGGCTCGGATTTGATGCTGGGTTCGAGTTTGCCATTGACAAAGTCCTTGACGAAAGCACCAATCTGTTTCTCGCTCAGGTCGTTACCGACGAATGGGTATTTCTCATTCTTCACTGTCTCTTGGATGGCGAAGGAAGGGAATTTGTCAGTTGGCAGGTTCAAGTTGCCAGCATGAGCACCGAATGCTTTAGCATCGATGGTTGCGAAATTGATGACACCTTTGTATTTCTCGGCGACTGGCCTAAGTGCTTCAGCCAGAGACGATCGTTCTTCCGGGGTTTCAGCGAAGATGTAGGCGAGAGGGATACCGGCCTGTCAAACGCATTAGTACAACGGTATGGTGACGGTCAAAGAAATACATACACCCATGTAGCCAGCATAGGTTTCCGGGCCAACTTCACCGACCAACGGAGTCGAGGCGCTCTTGATGAATTTCGAGATGGCCTCCTCATCAAACGACTCGGTGAATGTGTTTTTGCCCTCATCGAAATCCTTGTAGAGCACGATGGCTGGTTGCTTGATGCCTTCTGCCTTGGCAAGTGCGGCATCATTCGAGGCTCCGAAAATGTATTCATCCCTTAGCGACTCGGCGAGAGAAGTAAATGTCTGGTTCGATGCTTTGTCGTCGGCTGCAATGTACGCGACGATGACGACTTTGTCTGTAGTCTTGAACTCCTCGAGGGTATCGGGACTGAGGGTGGAGATGGCAGGTAGCTGCTGCTTGGTCATATATGAGACAATACTGTTCACCCGTTAGTCGCGTACATCTCTTCAGGATTGATGAATGAGTTGTGACTTACGCAGGCGCCTTCCTGGCACCAGGATAAGGCTTGATGTTGTCCAAGCCCCGGAAGACCTTGACGGTAGGATAGCCCTCGACGCCATAGTCCTTACACAGATCACCCTCAGCCGTGCAGTCGACTTTCACAAGAGGGATGTTCTTCTCTTTCAGTGTGGCTGCGGCCTCTTCATACTCGGGTGCCAGAGCTTTGCAGTGGCCGCACCATGGAGCAAAGAACTCGGCCAGGACCAAGTCATGTTCGGAGATGAAATCTTTGAAGTTGTCTGTCTTCAGATCATGGACGTCGCTTGCTGAGGAAAGGCCAGCAAAGGCAAGGCTGATCGCAGCCAGAGATGCGATTGATCGCATGATGGGAGAACTATTAGAGCCGGATGTGCAGTGGGGAATAGAGTGATCGTGGACGGTTTGGGGGGACACAAAGGAATGGAAAGATCGGACAGATGGTTCAGATTCAAGGTTTCTGAGAAGTCAAGGGGACACTGAACCCTTTATTCTCAAGGCACAGTTTCTGATAGAGTGAATAGTACCGCCGCTCTCCCTTCATTGAGGAGAGGTGTCAACTACTTTTTTGGGGGGCTTCACCAACAACTCCACACGGCTTTCGCCTTTCAGCTGCCGCCCCCTTTCCGCCGACTCGTTGACCCTGAAACGCGGAGTTGATAATCAGGGGTCCATTTCCACCCAAGCCACCTTTTCCCACTTTACACAGCATCAATAGGCTTTCCGTGAGGGATACTTGGTATCAGTGCCCACAAAGCATTTCACCTTAAAAAAAAAATCACCAACGGCCCTGCAATTGCGTTTGGAAAGCCGATGCCGATCTCAGATGTGGGGGGAGTCTGATTGGACGGACTTTCTATGCAGCACAGAAAGCAAAAAGACAGCCACATTAGCAAGGCGTATGTTGCCTGGTATTTCTAAGCAACGATGATCATCTGGAATTCCTCCAGGGTTCCGGGTATCTAAGCCACACTTCGCTATCACCTCGAGCCACGCTCTTGCAAGAGCTAACCTCAATCTTCCTCCTCCGAGAGCACTATCGTGGGTATCGTCGTATATCTAGTGTCATCTCTTGCTTTGCGGTGTCCTTCGAGCTCCAATGCCATTTGATACGCTTCAGCCTTTCCTCGATCAACATCGACCAACAACATCAAAGGCAGCGGGAGGAAGATCAGTACTGCCAAAAAGACAAATGCAGGTCGTATTTCGCCGTATCGATCCGTAATGGCGCCAACAATGGCTGGACCAAAGATGCTGGACCCTTTGTCTGTGATTGCGTACAGGGCGTAGAATGCGGCCTCAAACCCAGGCGGGATCAATTCGCCAAAGAACGCTCGGCAATATGACGATAACCCACCAAGAACGAACCCGTAAATTGCCCCCAATGGATACATCTCCCATGGCTGCTGCAGGCCAAAGACGCCGTATCGTTTGATGGCAGGAATAAACCCCAAGAGCCCATACAACGGAATGATCTCAAACAAGCAGATGCACGCGACAATCGTCCTAGATGCGCGAAGGTTGAAAATCCGAGAGATAAAGCTCCAGTAAAATGCGCCAATGACGCCCGCAATCGTTGCAATAACGTTGATCAAGCCAAGGGCTGGGGTGTTCATTCCAAGACTCGTTTTGGCGAAGAGCACTGCTGTCCTGCATTCTCTTAGCAGTGTATTCTTCGTGACCTGGTAAGGGTTCAAAAACTTACCCGCTCACCGTGGCAATGCTGTCGCTGAGCAAAAACCAGGCGCAGAGAAAAATCACGATATCCTTCAGTTTTCTGGCGTGTCCAATTGTTGTGAATAGAGCTTTCCAAGCATATGTCACGTATGACACCCACGCGTAGCGGCCTGTCAACTCACTTGGTAGAGGCGGCCCTGGTCGTGGTCGCAACCAAAGCGCTGCTGGAATGCTGAATACAAACCACCATAGTCCCACCAGCAGGAGAACCAGTCTCAAGGATAGGAGTGTGGATTTTGTTGCGGCCACTATGCCGATACCAATAATTTGCACAAATAAGCCAGCAATATATCCAATGCCAATGCCATTTGACGATATCTTGGTGGATAGCCTGAGGGCAGGCGAGATCGCGGCAGGCGATTCTTCGGAGGGGGAGGCATCGTCGGCGCGGTCTCGAGGTAGGAGGCCTGAGGTCGAGCTCGTCAGAGCGTGGTCTTCGTGTTCCATATATTCGTCATTATCGCCCGTTGCCTGGTTCTCTTCATTTTCACGCTCGATAGACGGGTGGTGTCGTACCAGCAAGGGCAAGAAAGAATTCAGCAACACAAAAGACGCCCCAAAGCATGTGTTGGCAATGATGGCGAAGAGCGCTCCCAGCAAATAGACCTTTGGTATGACGGTGATGAAGAGGGCAGTAGCTGTCGCTCCAGTAAAGGCGAAGGCGAGAAGGAATGTCTTCCGAAACCTGCCGTGATCGGCTGCTGCAGACATAGAGATGATCAGGAGAGCTTGGATCAGCACGCTGATTGAGAAGGTGTACATGGCAAAACTGGCAGTGTTGATCTCGGCGCCCAGGATGTAGACGACACATGCAGGAAGCTCATTGTGCGGGTGTTTGGGAGAATCGAAGACGGTTTCGTTCGGCGATGTGCCATGGTCCGTTTTCCAGCCTGCGCTGCAGGGTGTTGTCTTATCTTTTAACAGTACTCCCCGCTCTCTGGCTAGTTGCTCGAGGGTAATGGGTAAAAACGACCCTGTAGACTAAGGTCAATCCCAAAGGGCAACACAAATGTTTCCAAGGTGTCATGCTCACCCATGGCACAGATGGCAAAGACCTCTGCGGCCCAACCATACGAGTACCAACCCCATAACTCTTTCTCGCTTGTCGGCCTCGTATCTTCGTCCAAATACCTAATCTCCCCTTCTGGTTCTGCGAAGTCGCCCATGTCGGAATCTGAGTATCCCCACGAGGACTCTCGCTCGTCATCCGCTTCTACGGAAGGTGTCGGGGAAATCAAGCTGATTTGTGACTGATGGGACGACTGGCGGGACAGAGGCGGTCGCTGGCGGGAGGCAGCAGAGAGAGGATCATGGCGAGGAACCTGTTGTAACGATGAGACAAGTTAATGCTATAGGTTAAGGAACGTGAGAATAGAGGATTGCGAGACAAGGTCCTGACATTTCTTGGTCGAAATGATGATGACAGTTCAGGGTGGTTTGTAGGCCTGCCGAGGGCCTTCTAGGTTTGGTGATTGGCGCAAGGGAACTCACCATGTTTTCCTTTAAGGGACTCTCCCCTAAAGCTCCACCATCTGACTATTTGTCCACCTCTACACTATCGGATCCTCCTGAACTCCCAAATGCTTCCGCCATCTTACAGATCAGAACGGAAGAAGAGAACCATCAGTCGTTGCGGAGGGCCGTGGAGTCTTTATCTTTGGCGTCTGCACACGAGAAACCTGCGGGTCAGCTTAGACCAGAGCGTGAAGATGCGGTGTTAGAACGCAGGAGCAGCGTTGATCGATGCTTCAAAGAGACGATCCACCGCCAGTGGGATGCGCGAGTCTCTTATTTGATCAGGATGGGCCTCTGGGCTCTGTTTGGGCCAGTCGATATCTGTCCATATCTCTGGTTTCGCGCAACTAGCACCTCAAACTCCTCCGAAAGCATATCAAAAGACTGCCACCATGGAGACTTATCTCATGACCACTGAGAGTCTGTTGACTACTACTAGGGGGGCTAGAAGGTGGTGATCTTGCATTATTCTGGCATCGCTCTGGGGTGTTCAGCCTACCAGGGACCTGCGGGAGCACCACCTTCTCCAATGGCTTGCTTCCAGCCAAGGGATGGCGCGCATAGGATGGCGTACAGGTGGACAGCGAGCCTACCATCACCCACGTCCACAGAATCGAGCCACAGAGCCAATCAAAAGTGTCTCATAGACTTCTTCCACAACACGGCCTTGGGAGGGTGGTGCACTGGACACATCTGGCCGCAGCGTTGTCACATTCTTGTCACATATCTAATCCCCTGATCTCCGAGTAAGGTTATCTCATGGTATGGTGTACACGTAGGCATCAAACATGGCTGCAGCAGAGGAATCTTTCTCCGTTCGCTTTTCTTTTTTGAAGCCACAGTGATTTCGCGGATTGTGTAATGTAGCATGTACCAAGTAGTGTGGCGTATAACCAGTGGCTCATCCCAGTGCGAATTAACTGGAGTAGCCATGTTAGTGTAGATACTCCGTGCAAACCTTCCCTGCTAGAGTATCTATCTTAAGTATCGGGGCCACTGAGGCTGTTCCCTCTCCTTTGTGAAATGCCATGGAATGCGCTAAGCCACTTTCGATTATACGTCCTGCTGCCCTGTCACCCAGCCTTGACGCCTTAGGCGCGGTCCAATCGCAATCTGCGTCACGCGCTCTACTGTTTGGCGCCGGCTTTCGTGCAACTTGGCGCAGGCCAGCCCTTGACCGAGTGCTCCGTACAAGGAACCAGTGTTGTGCCTGATCCTTTGACAGCCGACTTCCGCGCGGGTCTCATCATTCATTCAGACATCATTCCATCCTCAATCATCCCTTTACAACTCAATCACAAATCAGTTGCTCCCCGTTCTGACGCGGTCAATAAGTCACCTAAACCCCTACCAAGATTATCGGGTTGCGCGCTCGATACGGCATCGCAAGCTGACCTCGTGCGCCGCTCCAATCGTCGACAAAATTCCTCTTCTGCAAACGGACAATCTGCAGCCTCGAATTCGTCACTCCTCTCCTCATCCTTCCTTTCATTCCTGACTTTCGATCACCCTCATCAATTTAGCGCTGAGAGCGCTGTCGACCAAGACTAGTGTACTACGGTCCCCACGAACCAGACTTCTTTGATTGCGATCGAGCCGACCACACTTGGGCGCTTGAATTTCGGGGCGTGGGGACAATTACAGTGACTTACAATTTCGGGTTTCGATTCGGCGTCTGGGGCGCACATACAGGTGTGCCGGCCATGCATTGCTTGATGGTTGATTCCGCTTCAATATGAACGGGGAAAGGCCCACGGCCAACGGGGACCGAATCGCAAATGACTCTGGACCATCTGTCGCGGATTCCATGCCCGAAGTTGGACAGTTAAAACAAGCATCATTGTCTCAGAATCCGCTGCAGCCCTCCGTTGACAATACTCGTGCCTGCGAAAATGGAGATGTCGAACCAAGTCAGCGCGCTTTCGACAACAGAGGCAACAATGCTTCCCTCCAATCCGAAGAAGCGCCGTCTGAGATCCTACAGCTTATCTCTCAAGACAGTTACCTGCCGATGGCCGCCCTGATAAATCGGGCTTCACAATCATGCTGGAACTGCCTCTCCGATTTGGTGACGCAGTTGGCTTCAATGCCTGTCCCGGATCTGCCACCAGAACAAACAAAACTTCTACCTAACGGCTTGCCTAACAATCAGTCAAAGGCAAACCTCGACAAGAAGGACCGAATACTCAAGTTCTCCAATGATCAAAAGGCGGATTTTATAAAGCTTCTAGTATTGCTGCAATGGAGCAAGAATGTGGAGGAAGTGAGCAAGACCATTTCAATCAATTACTGGCTCATGAAACGCCGAGAAGGATACTGGAATGCTATTGGATCGATGGCCCTTCTCAAGCAGGAATCTTCAGGGTTTCAGATACCAAATCCCGACCTCAAAACAGCAGCCGAAGTCCTGTCAAGAGGTAGGGTGCTCAATCTCCCCCGATTGAACTATATACCGCAAAAAGACCTTTCTAGCAGACAGATACTGCGAGTCCTCCGCTCGCTCGACCGAGCGTTGAGCGTCAAGCTAGCACTTTCGGACGACTTACCCCCTCAATTGCGACGTTTTCGGATTCATGATGGACGTGCTACTTTCACTGTGCCCAATGAGTTCGAACTGGATGTCTCCATACTAGGCGAAAGAGAAGACTCTCCATTCCGCATGGTTGATTTTCGGTTCTCGTTCCAACCACACCCTCATATCTCCGACAGTTTACATTCGGAGATAGAATTATACGCCAATGCCAACATCGATCGCGACGGGCTGAAAGGCTGTTACGACTTTCTACATGAGCTGGCTTTGTCTTACAAATTAGCCGAACTCCACAAACAAGCACTCGACTTAGCTCGAAACCAGTGGGCAGGCAACCTACGCGTCGAGTTGATTCGCCGAAACCTCATCGTGCAGTATTGGCCTGAGAGACAACTAGGGAAAAGCTGGATTGAGATCGGCATCGCTAGCGGTCGGGAGAAGCAGAAAATGACCAAGGTGGAATCTAGCCCTTTTCTCGAGATCAAATGGATGCGACAAGGCAAAAGAATAGACGCCCTGCAACTACACCTGAATAATGCGCTGCTTTGTTTCGAAGACGTTCTCCGACAGGTGATCGCACAACATACAACACAGATTCTGGACAATATTTACGATAAACTCATTCTCACACCTCTGTTTGCCAACAGCGAGCTCTTCTTGGAGCAATCGCTCTCATTTGAGCAACCGGAAAATTGTCTCCTAACGTTGGAACTCTCGCACTCCTCGGATTTGCAGCTGAAAATCGATCCTGTGACAGGACTACTTGTTCTCAGCCCCGTCACAGAGAGAACGGAACGACTTCAGTATGAGGTGAACCGGGTCCAAGGCGTCACCGATGACGTCGTGTCCAAGCTCCTCAACTACAGGTGCAGCATCATGGAAACCAATGTCCTTGTCGGTATTTTGGGCACCTGTTGGGAGGTGCTGCGTTCTTTCAAGCTCAGTCAAACAGAGGCGAGAGCATTGTTTGGAGGTCCAGTGTCGAGGATGAACATGCTCCGACAGAGTCTGTGGACACTGGACTATACCCTCGCAATCACACACGCTTCGGATGGCGACCATTGGTGGTTGTTGCAGCAAGCTTCCCCTGGCACCACCAATCCCCAGACTCGTTATAGAGTTCTTCGCAAGCAGCGGCTAGAGGTTAAAGAAGAACTGTCTTCTGCTTATTTCGATCGACTTGCAGAGTACCTGATGGGGCTGATCTTCCTGGAGCGCAATGCCGACTTCTTCAGGGAAAGAAAGGAGAAGTTTGATCTACGACCTTTGCCAACCTTTGGACGGCATTATGAATTGCCGCAGATATCATTTGACTTGGATATGGCTAGGCCGGGTTTTTCAAAGCAATCCATACCTCTCGCTCCTTCCAGCAACACCCTGTTGCAAGTGGCCAAAAACCCAACCAATTCTCCCGCTTCACAAAAAGGCATCAAAGTCTGTTTCGGTGGAGTTGACCGATCCACGAATAAAGTCAGGGCTGTCGCCCAGTATCGCCATCAAGCCAGTTCTTCGGTGCTTAGACGCCTGGAGAAATCTGTACTCGATGCAGGCGTCTCTCTCAATCCCGACGACAAGACTGTTGTACTTCGGGTCACTACCAGTATAGCGGAAGCTGCAATTCCAGAGATTGTCGACAAAGCAATGGACGTTGAAAAGGTGGTCTCGACAGTCGAGCAGATCCATCGACTCCCAGGACTGAGACTGAAAACGATATCAAATTCCAGTTTCACCATAGCTTATCACAAAGAAGCATCTGCCGAACTAGAACTCAGGATCGGATTTCCAAGCGGCAATCAAGAACCTCAACTCGAATTCTTCCCGCCCGAGCAGAATCCACATCAGTTCCTGGCAGCACAGTACACGAAATTGATTGCCGCAAGCCGTGGGCCATTTGCCACCAGGATACGCGACTTCCTCACCTCGTTGACTCTGACACTTCCGCTGTTAACCTATCTTCAAAAACTTCAGCAGAAACATGGACTGAACCTCGACGCACAACAGCAAAAGGGCCCGTCCGAGCAAGAAGATCACCTGCGAGTGCATATTCTTGTGAGGAGCGCGACTGCCTTTGCGATACAATACTTCGCACCCGCAGGACAAGCGCCAAAAGATGTCAAAGCCGATTCCCAGCCACATATGCTAGCGCGTCTGGAGATTTTGCACCATATTAACGTGTCAAGGAAACCAATGTGGCTGGTACGCGCCGCGCTTGAAGAGTTTCAATCCTACTCTAGGCCATCATATTCGACACCAGAGCTGGGGGCGAAACTCAAGCAGGAAATATTTACGCGTTCAGACGGGCAGTCAAAGTGGCTTGCATTGGACAAGGCTGCCGCCTGTATGGCAGATCAGCCAGAGCCTTTGCTGCAGGCTATGCATGACCACTTGTGGGAATGGGCTAAGATGGCAAAAGCGTCCGAAAGCAACGTGTCCAATACCCAGCCATTCACCAAGACCAAAGCTGGGCCAGGACACCCAAATGCAAACAATGCCAATATGCCGAATGGTACCAATAGTCGCCCGTCTGCTGCAATGAAAGGCCCCGCAGGCAAGATGCAAGCACCAGGCAGTGCGATTCCCAATGGGGCTAATGTCAAAGTCCCAAGACCACCAGGCACTATTCCTGGAGGAAGGCCGATGCCACCAAACCACAAAGCAACCGCCAACGCCGCACAGAAACAAGAGGTCATTATGCTGGACTAGCCTTGGACGGCTGCAGCCGACTTGTGACTCGTGTATCAACTTTTCTTTGACGATTCCCAATTTTTTATTTTGCTTGACATTGTTCATAATGGTCTGAGAGGGGCTCGACCGGGGGTGGTGACGATATACCAAAATGGGGGGATACCTAACTTTTTTGTTATGCAACAAGGCCAAACGGTGGCTGGCGCCGCTTGATGATAGTCAATACCTATGGACGGAGTCTTCTCAGCTGGTATCACGAGTAAATTGCCAGCGATCTGTATCTTGAACGATGGATAGAAATTCTTTGCATCATAGGGGACCATTTTAATGACAGTGCCGATACCACTCTCTAGTCCCCAGATACAGCAAATCGTATGTCTTATCCACACTTGTCCAGTGGCCTCAGTAGCCAGCGTGCCAGCCTCGTCGTGGGGTAGCAAGGCTGAAGAACCTTGTAATTTACGCGTCAATTGACGGCGCGGCGCGGCGCGACTCTCGCTCGCTTAATGCGCGTTGCTGCCTATTCACCAAAGTACGAGGTACAGTATTCGAAGATTCAACTTCCAACCCGTCGATCCTGGGCAATTGTATCCGCATTGACCAAATCTGTGTATGCTTCGTTCTCGCGTGTCTTGTCGTGTCGCTTCATTGATTTCTAGCTCGTCTCCCAGACCCGTCCCGAGACGGTATTTCAACTCCTCCGCTGCGATGTCGTTCTACAAACGAAAAGACCCACCAACCTCATCACCCGATGACGCGAAAAAGCCCAAGAAGAACGGCAGTCTGACATCCTTCTTCGGTCCGCCCAAGGTTACTCCGAAGAGCGGAGGGGCGTCGCACGAGAATGGCATCGCCTCCGCAGCTGCGTCGAGCGATCCGCCACCGCCAAAGTTCGACAAGGACAAATGGGTGGCAGGCCTCACGGACGAGCAGAGGAAGCTCCTCAAATTGGAGATCGACACGCTGGATCCCAGCTGGCTGGCTGTCTTGAAAGAGGAGATTGTGACGCCAGGGTTCCTGGACCTGAAGCGGTTCTTGCAGAAGGAGATCGATTCGAAGCAGAAGATCTATCCTCCGCTCGAGGATGTCTATAGCTGGTAATATGTCACCGTCTTGCCCAAAGTCCCAGCTAGCTAGCTAACTGAGACGATGCTCGCGCTTAGGTCTCGACACTGTCCCCTCCATAAAGTCCGCGTCGTGATTCTCGGCCAAGATCCCTACCACGGCCACAACCAAGCTCACGGACTGTGTTTCTCTGTGCGACCACCCACGCCCGCACCCCCTTCCCTGAAGAACATCTACATTGCGATCAAAAAAGAATACCCCAGCTTCAGCCCTCCACCCAAGAACGGCGGCCTCCTTACCCCCTGGGCGGACCAAGGCGTGCTCCTCCTGAATACCTGCCTGACGGTGCGCGCCGGCCAGGCCAACTCGCACGCAGGCCGCGGCTGGGAGAAATTCACGCAAAAGGTCATTGACACCGTCGTCAAGCTGCGGACCCGCGGCGTGGTGTTCCTGGCGTGGGGCATGCCGGCGCAGAAGCGCTGCGACCGCATCACCGGTGCTCGGCACCTGGTGCTGAAGAGTGTACATCCCTCGCCGCTCAGCGCGAGCAGGGGGTTCTTCGACTGTGGGCATTTCAGAAAGACCAACGACTGGCTCGAGACACGCTACGGCAAGGAAGGCACCATCAATTGGGACCTGAACGTGCCACCCCCAGAACAGCACCCCATTAAGGCGCCAGCTGTGCAGGAACCGATAAAAGTGACCGAGACACAGAAGGAAGAACCGCAAAATGCCGGGCCTGCGACTGATTTGCCCGAGAAGGACAAGGGAAAGAAAGTCGTGCAGCAGGATGAGTTTGAGGGGGAGGACGACGAGGATGCTATTGCTGCGCTGGAGGAGATTGCCGCAAAGGAAGAAGCAGAGGCAAAAGAGGCAAAGCCAGAGCCAGAGGACAAGGCAGGCGAGACTGATAAGCTGAGCACCTGAGAGACTCTCAATTAGAGGCCTTTTGTGTGCATTTTTGGTTCGCCAGTCTTGCTTCCTTTTTTTTCCTCCTCCACATGACCTGTGAGCGCTGCTGCTGCAGAGGGAGGGAGGAAGGGGCTACATAACACAGTCGGAAAAGAGAGGTATGAGAGAGATTTTGTACAATAGGGGATTTACACCCAGAAAAGAAAGAGAAAAAGTAAATGGTCGAGCGAGCATGGTGTTCTGGGCGTTTATGGTTTTGGAATGATAACAACCTCGTCACGAGGCTTGCTTACTACAAAGACTGCTACTACTACTATTACTTTTTGGCCTGACCTGCCGCCAACCTGAGCTCTCAATACTCCGCAATCCGACCGTCCTACAGCGCAGGCCTGGATCTGCGGTGCCAGTGGCTCAGAATAGATGAATAGGCCCGATATAACGACACCCAGGGTCACGCCAAAAAACCATTCTCAAGCAGTAGCCGGTGGCTCTGCATGTACCCCATCCCATAGGACAGTGTTGATAGAGCCAAGCAAGTATCTCAGTTGCAATAACACCAGGGATCAGATGGTCGATGTCGATTGTGCGGTCTCGGGCCATGTACTCGGTATGGCGGGAGGGTATGTTGATAGAGCCAGCCAGGATCAGTATCACACTGCCGTCCTTGCGCCTGGATGCTCATAGAACCGTGCTGAGACTCCCTCAGTGAAAGTATATCGCCAAGTCCCTTCGACCTGAGGCCTCCCCAGCCCCAACGGAGGGAGTCCCACAGGTACCGGTACAGAAAAATCACATGTATAAATGTTTTCTCCGTCCAAATTCTGTCACGCAAAGAACCCCTTAGCACAACAAGGGCGAATCCACCGAGTTCGAGAGTTCGAGTCCCAATTCTGGCCAAAAAAACACACAAACACGCCACATAATCTGGGTCCTGTCAGGTCAAAACTAACTCCGGGTTAGCGGGCATCAGGACCTCGATTCGATTCGAATCCTCTCCTCCTCCTTCCGAGATTTCGGTCCTATCTGGGCAATCTAACATCGGTTAGAGGCAATAGGACCATCGATTCGACGACATCAACCACGTAGTATAAAATTCGTAGTAAAACCGGCCGAAGAAAAACCAACCCGCAAGGGCGAGTTTTCCTTATCACAGACCAGTAGGTTGAGCTGTTCTGTGATAAGTTTTTGCCGTTTTGCGCGAGGTCCAAATATCCTCGGAGGTGTTTTGGGCTTTTAGCATTGTCAGGGACCGTGAATTGAATGGAACACGTAGCTTAATGTACAGTCTGTGTAGGTGAAGATTCCTTCCTGTGATGGTACGATTCAGCTTCGTCGTGACATCCCAGAGCATTGCGGTTGCGCCCACCACAGGGTTGGAATACAAAATCAGGCTTCTGAATGCAGTCACCAATTTAATCCACGTAGGAAGACTCCAGCTGGCAGGTTAAGGAGCTGGCTTCCTCTGCCCTTCGACAATTCAATCCACTTTCCCAGAGCTGATGAATTTTAGTGGTTACTGAATGTTCATTTGACCAGCTTCAAGCCAACAATTTCAAGGTATTTTGCCAGTAACACACCACTTCTTATCCGTCTTGAATCTGATACAAGGAGGAGAGTAACTCCAAATCCTTGGCAATCGTTGGACTCGAATCAACAAACCCATAAATGAAAGTCAGCATCTTGGTGCACCAGGCTTCGTATCCCGATGGAAGCGTGTCTCGCAGTCTCCGATCAGGTGAGTTCTTGAAAGCGTAGAAAATGAGTAGCTGCCCAAAGAATTGGCCACATGCAAAGTACTTGACGGGCTCAAAGTTGTGCATCCTTGCACAGACGTCCAACGTCATGTGCCAATCCATGGCATATTCGAGTGCTTCTGCACATAATTTGAGCTCGATGTCGTTGACTGAAGCAGGATTTTGAATGGCTTTATACAGGAATGGCCGGCCCAGATGGAAAATGGACACCCGGTAACGCATTTGAAGCAAGGCGACGACAACTGCGTCTGCCGGACAGTCAAAGTCATGCTGTTCTCGGTCGCTGGCATAGCGTAGCGCCTGAGGAAGGTTGGCACGCCATTGCTCCAGCTGGTGGCGAAGCTCTTCTGCAACTTTCGTTGAGGGATTGCTGAAGAATAGCTCGTCCCTGATCCGGTTGAGGATTATCCTGTGGGCGATCTGTGCTAGAAAATGATAGTGGTAGAACGAGTCGTCCGAATATTGGGGGCGTGAACCGCTGGCATAAGGATATGTGGTAAATTTGGGGAGGGGTACGTCCTCTTCCCACGCTTTCAGACCACTTGGTGGAAGCTCCAACTCTTGAACGACAAGACTCTCCATCATAAGTGAGCACCAGAATAGCCTTGCTTGCATGTCGGCTAGCCACTCATCGGTCGCTTCGGGTGGGCATTTCCAGTATGCAGTGCAGATCATTGCCGCCCGACTGGTCTCCAGCCATTTATCCACTGGACGCATAGTTTGTGCAAAGAACACGGCCGATGTCAGGTAATACTGGCAAGCCTGAATGTCTCGCTCAGAGAGGCAGAAGCCGACTCGCCTCCGGGCTTCGTTGAAAAAGCTTAGGCCGGCGATATCTTCTTCAATGATGTGTCGCATGACTGGGGTTATCGAGGCTTGATTTGATATCTCAAATCCGCCTTCTTCGTATGCTTTGATGGCCATACACCCCAGAGCCATGACATTCAGCACGAGACACGACTCTATGTCGTGGCCAAATCCCTCTCGAACTACAACAGCAAGCGTGCTGAGAAAGTAGAAATCACGGTCGATGAATGGATACACCCGGTTGAAGGTGTCGAAATAAGCATTCGACAGGTCCTTGACGGAAGATAGGCTGAGGGAGGCGAGCCAGTCAAGCGTCGACAAGGCACCTTGCGCCGAGATAACGGGTTCAAGGGATGGTCGCGCTGATTCCAGATGAGTAGGATAGCTTCCCTCCAGTTTTCGAACCTCGGAAGTCAGACTGCTTGGGAGTAAAGCCTGCACCCCTGGCCAGTGGATCGTTCGACGGGCACTAAATGATAGAACTGCAGACTGGGTGTTCAACAGTCGGGGCAATTGCTTCGTGCTTGACAGTGGGGAAGGAAAAGATTGATGGGAGACCACTGAATCCATATGATAAGGGCTCTCATGATGTGGTAGATTGGAATCGCCTCCCCTGCTAGCCTCGAGCTCATGAACCGATTTTGCTGATGCTGGACCGGACATGTGGTCGATCTTCGATTCCATGCGCCTTAGAGTATTGAATATCATGCTCATCGAGATTTCATTTCTATTACATTCCGGTCAGCTTCTGGTCAGCGCATATAAGGCTGTGACCCACTTTGTCGGTTTACGTTCTGCGTAGGTGCACTCGATCCCCAGGCTTTTGCACAGACTACAAGGCATGTCCTCGTCACATCTTGTCTTTTTGAGGCGACATGCTTCGCAGGCTTGTCGGGCAATAAAGTTGCGCTGCCTCTTTGCAGGTCTTGAATCGTCATATTGCGCCTCGTCGCTGGGCGCAAGGGCGCGGTGGTTCTCGTCACCCATTTGCAGAATTTGTTATTCGTCCCCGGCTTCTGCGCTTGACACGGAAAGTTGAGCTCATCGCTATCACCGTACAGTTGCTACCGTCCGATGACAACAGAAAGGCCGACCTAGCTCCATGCTTCTGGCCCAGCAAAGTTGGTGATCGATATTTGTTCTGATGAAGGTCCCCAACATCTGACTGCCAAGAGACTAGTCCACAAATGAATTAGTCTCTTCCCCAATCTTCAGCTGCGAATCTTGGACACTGCCAGATCATGATTTCCTGTCACTTGATATCCGAACTCTCATCTGAAGCAATTCGACCGGCTTGTTCCACAGGTCTGCGATGGCCATGACGACACCTCCGTCGTCACCTCTCCCCTTAGTCCTGAGCAACCAGGAGCTAAGCGACATTCCTGGTACCCTGACGACCTGATAATCTCATGGCGCCTGGATCACAATGAATGTCTCGGAAAACCTCCGGTCGCTTCTGGCACATGAAAGATTGCATTGGTCGACCTGGACAGGCATGGCTGGTAAATTATTGAGCTGGCTGCTATAGATGTGTCCCCACGAACCATGTCGCAGTCCGGTGACTTATGTACACACCTCATGAAAGATATCGCGTACAGTGAGCTATTGACTAGCTGGGGATATACTCTGGAATATCACACTCTAAGTTCCCAGGGGCAGGATGGCAGTCATTTCCACAAGCCAGCCTGCGAGATGTGTTCCTAGCCATGGCATGGTAGTAGCTGGAGGATTCATCTCACCGGCGACATTTTTGAAGTCGTCCTCCCACCTCGCTCACCGTCATGAAATAGGATAAGGCTGGTTTGATCAGCTATTTGGGAGATTGCCGAGGCCGATACCAGCCCGTATCTCCCACGCACTTCAGATAGTGACTGATAAAGGAAGGTGGCTGTAGCGTCCCAATGCTAAGGTAGCATCGAGAGCTTTGGGATGGATTCCCCCGCAGTCATCCAAATCTCAGCCTTACCAGCCACATTTGGCTACTTGGACACGGCTTCACTAGCCACCATCTATCAAATGTCACGGTCGCAATTCCCATGGTGCCCATCACTAACATGGTAGAGCACAACTCTCCATAGGCGTGGATGGCTTCTATAGTTACATCAGAGAACATATCACTCTATCGCAATCACAACCTCAATGTCTTGTCCATGGCCTCCTTTGCAAGGTCACTCACCATGCCTACGGAACGTTGCAGATGTTGTGTCACCTGAACATGCGGTGACTGGACAGGCTGCAAGGAGCTTCAGCCTGCGCTACCTCAGTCGTCCAAAGACATAATAGTCTTGCATCCCTCGACTCTGTCAAGTGAACCGTTGACGGGCTTCAATTCTCTCTCCAGTGCTCAAGGTACGAGATGCATTTTTGTCTTCTTTTTCCAGTGACGACACTCGTTGTCAGCCTTCTGAATGGCTTGGTAGATGCCATTGCCGCCAACCCTCTCCCGGCGCCTCAGAATATAACCTGGGGCACTTCGGGACCGAAACCTTTGGCCGGGTACTTGGTACTGAACTCGCCATACAATCAAGTCGTCAACGATGCATGGACGCGAGCATGGAACACCATCAGCACTTTGAAATGGGTCCCCGTCGCTGTGGAAGCCCCGATTAGCACTTTCGAGCCCTTTCCAACCGCGACGCCCTCGTCCAGGGTGAAACGTTGGAATTCGTTCCTTAGTCAGATTGACCTTACTATTGCCGACACCCAAGCTGATCTACAACAAGGAGTGGATGAATCATACACCATCGACATAACCCCAGCCTCACAATCTGTCAATATCACGGCGCAAACAGTATGGGGGGCTCTTCATGCATTCACCACCCTCCAGCAAATCATCATCTCCGATGGCCATGGCGGTCTGATGATCGAGCAACCAGTCTCGATTGTCGACTATCCAAACTACCCATATCGGGGCGTCATGATTGACAGTGGCCGGAACTTCATTGGAATCCCTAAGATCTACGAGCAGATTGACGGCATGGCGCTCTCAAAGTTGAATGTGCTTCACTGGCATTTGGTGGACGCTCAATCGTGGCCTCTCCAGATGGCGAGCTATCCTCAAATGACTAAGGGTGCCTATTCTTCCCAGTTGATCTACTCACAGGACGACATTCGGTCCATTATTGCTTATGCCCGATCTCGCGGCGTTCGTGTCATCCCTGAAATTGATATGCCGGGCCACGCATCATCTGGATGGACGGAGGTTGATCCAAGCATTATTGCGTGCGCAAACTCCTGGTGGTCAAACGACGTCTTCGCACTCCACACTGCGGTCGAGCCAAACCCTGGACAACTCGACATCCTCAACAACAAGACATATGAAGTCATCCAAAATGTCTACGCCGAGCTCTCGAGCTTGTTCACCGACAACATCTTCCACGTCGGGGCTGACGAGATCCAAACGGGCTGCTACAACTTCAGCACTCTGGTACAACAATACTTTGCCCAAAACTCCTCGCGCACGCACAATGATCTTCTGCAGATCTGGGTCGACACCGCCGTTCCACTCTTCACTTCGGTATCGAACAAGACGTTGATGATGTGGGAAGATGTTGTGCTCAACGCCTACCCACACGCACACACGGTACCGACGAACATCATCATGCAAGCGTGGAACAACGGCCTGGAGAACATCCATAACCTGACTGCTCTAGGCTATGATGTTGTGGTGTCGTCTTCCGACTTTTTCTACCTTGACTGTGGGTTCGGTGGCTGGGTAACCAACGATCCGCGATACAACGAGATGGCCAACCCCAATGCTTCGGTGCCGACCTTCAACTACGGGGGCAATGGAGGCTCGTGGTGCGCACCGTACAAGACCTGGCAGCGGATATACGACTATGACTTCACGCTGAATCTCACCGACGCACAGAAGAGCCACGTTCTAGGTACAGAAGTCCCTCTGTGGTCGGAGCAGGTCGACGACACAGTCATCTCCTCCAAGATGTGGCCGAGGGCAGCCGCCATGGCTGAACTCTCGTGGTCCGGCAACAGAGACCCCGTCACTGGCATCAAGCGGACGACTCAGATGTCGCAGCGCATCCTGAACTTCCGCGAGTATCTGGTCGCCAACGGTGTCCAAGCAACGCCTCTGGTACCCAAATATTGTCTCCAGCACCCACACGCCTGTGATTTGTTTTACAATCAAACGGCACTTGCAGACTATGCCACGACGCAGTGATTTGGCGGCTGGCTAGCTTTGCTCTCTTTCTTTCCTGTCCAATAAGACATGCTGCGGTTGTTGAGGGGGATGATAATACATTGTCCATAACCATGGTTGGAGGATAAGGCGATGGCAGGAGCGAGTGTCACATAAGGAACCCTAGTGGAAGCCTGTACTCTTGCCGTATTTGTGCTAGGATCTCTAGCGTATGTAAGTAGTTTCTCGAGGATGCGGGCCTGCGATCACACAATACGAGAAACTTTTCCACGTCCTTGCCTCCCAACCAGCAGCATGCAGTCAGTAACATGTGCCCATAGCGAAACACTCGTACTTGTACTTTGTGCGCAAACCGCACCAACCGATTCCGAGATATCGCAAACTCCGAGATCGGCTCAGTTTCTCGGGAGCCATTTTTTCGAGACGCGCACGGCCCGACCTCGGCTTCTTCTTTTTTTCTTCTCCAACGAAACGAAATCTACCTTTCCCGAGGCGAAAAACGGGATGCCCGCCTCGAAAAAAACAGGTGATGGTGAATGAGGGGGTTCTCGGTAACGGGAATGTGGGGAGTCTTGTGCGGGCTCGGACTGGGATAAGAAGGTAACCTAAGGTCGTAAGTGTGTGGGTAGTAAGTAAGTAGCAGACCGAGAGAGAGGGTAAGAAAGAAAGCAAGACAGTGTGAGGGTTGATTGATTACCTACAGCACGGAATCTAACACTGTCCATTCCATCTCTATTCTGTTCCAACGAGTTACCACGCTATCCACGAGTACCGCGAGGCTATAGAAATTCACCCTATCTCTACTGCATCGGTACTTGGCCTCTGGAGAATATTACATTTTATAACAAAGTGAGTTTAGAGGACTGAAATTTTGCACCCGTCCCGACATATCCTCTTCTCTCCTTTTCTCTCGCACCATTACCACCACCCCTCTCCTCCCCTCGGGCTCGCCATGCCTGCCTCCAACACAGCCGTCAACGGCCATGCCGCACAGAAGCCGGTCGACATCCCCGTCACCAGCATCTTCTCGAACTTCGTCGCCAACGCGAGCACAAAAGACTTGACCCCGCACATCCGAGACCGGCTCAAGGAGTACATTCTCGACTTCATTGGCGTGACCCTCGCGGCGAGCCAGTCGTCCGAGTCGACGTTGCCATTCTGCGCGGCCGTCAAGGCCCTCGGCGGCCAGGACAACGGCTCCTGCACGGTCCTGGGCAAGGGTAAATCCTTCACGCCGCAGTACGCGGGCCTGCTCAACGCCACGCTGGGCCATTCGCTGGACTTTGACGACACCTATGCCAAGGGCACGCTGCACGCCGGCGTCACGGCCATCGGGGCGGGACTGACCCAGGCGGAACTGCTGGGCGACAAGGCGAGCATGGACCTCTTCCTGCTGGCCGTTGCTGTCGGGTACGAAATCACCTGTCGCCTGGGCAAGGAGCTCGGCAACGACGCCTACTCGCGCGGCTTCCACAACACCGCGACCGCGGGCATCTTCGGCGCTGTTGCGACAATCGCGGTCCTCAAGGGCCTGTCGGTCGAGGTTGTCGAGAACGCATTCGGCCTGGCCGGATCCAAGGCTGCCGGGTCGATGCAATACCTCGAGAACGGGAGCTGGAACAAACGCCTCCACCCGGGCTTCGCGGTGCACGATGCGTTTATGAGCGTGGCGCTGGCCGAGGCGGGGGTCATCGGCGCGGCCAAGATCTTCGAGGGCACCTTTGGGTTCCTGCACGCGTACAGCCCCAAGCCGGACAAGGACCTGGTGTACCTGACGGCGGATCTGGGCAAGAGGTGGGAGTTCCTCGAGACGTCGCTGAAGCCGTTCCCGGCGTGCCGCATGACGCACGGCTTCATCGAGCACGCGGTGAAGCTGGGCCGCGACAAGGGCTGCTCGAAGGCGCAGGACGTCAAGAGCATCACGCTGTCGCTGAGCCCGGCCAACGTGAGCGTGGTCGGCGCCCCGATCCCCAACAAGATCCACCCGGAGAACATGGTCGACGCGCAGTTCTCGGCCTACTTCACCACGGCCAACAGCTTCCTGTACGGCTCCGACAACGGCGTGCGTTGCTACGAAAAGGACCGCCTCGCCGACCCGCAGATCCGCGAGCTGTCGGACAAGATCACCTGCGTCGGCGACTCCTCCATCAAGGAGTTCGGCTCCAAGCTCAAAGTCGAGTACGCGAACGGCGAGGTCGCAGAGATCGACATCCCCTATCCCCTCGGCGAGCTGCAGCACCCGTTCACCCGCGAGCAGGTCGACGCCAAGTTCTTCAGCCTGGTGAACCCGGTGTCGGGCGAGGAGAAGGCCAAGGCCATTCGGGACGTGGTCAATAGTATCGAGAAGCACACTGTCAAAGAGTTGCTCGCTTTGTGTTGATTCGCTAGGATGGGAAGATTCCTATAAAGTAGTATGTCTCATGTCAAGTTACGCATTTTAGGTTGTGCATACATACCCTTTGTATCCAGCCTTGTTGGATGATTTCTTTTTATCATTGGCTTCACCCCTTTACAAAGTCAGCATGATGGGGATGACGAGGGACAGCATATTCGGGTAGAGATAGGGTGCTTTTCCTAAATAAAGTTGTATGCCAACTGAATACGCCATCCAGCGACACGGACATACGGCGAGGAGGAAGTAGAGTGAGATCGAGCAAGGTGCAAATTCCGTGATAGATAACTTCTGTCACCTTGTGCAGGTTGATGGTCGAGGCTCGTAAATTGCGAGGAGGTCGAAGATATACGAGGTACATGTAGCTACATCTGACTAGACGCAACATCTCTACTTCTTATTGGTTGTTCCACATGGATTCATGGATCTAGTGCATATTCTCCCCATCAATCAACGTCAACGAAACATCTCTCTCAATCATGGAAATATTCAGCCAGGGCTACAATCCATGATACATGTACAAACGACTCCCTGTTCTTGTTCCTCGTGGGAGGACCGCTTCCATCAAATCATCATCTCATTTCCATCCCTCCATCCACCCCGCCACCTTCTCTACTTCCCCGTCTCCCAGACACGAGTCCTCGTCCACGGACAGGGGGGAAAAGGACCAAAAGATGCCAGAGAAGGGCTACTACGTCTCGCAGCGGGCACTCTCCAACCTGGTCCCGCCCACACCAAACCTCCACGCCGTCCGCTCGCACTGCTTCCACAACCAGTACGACCCGGAAACCAACCCGGACGGCATCGTCGCGCTGGCCATCGCCGAGAACAAGCTGATGCGCGACGAGATCTGCGCGCACATCAACGCCCACACGGCCATCACGCCGTGGCACCTGACCTACGGGCAGGGGCCGACGGGGTCGCTCGAGCTGCGCAGGGCGCTGGCGGCGTTCGTGCGCGACGTGTTCCACCCCAGCATGGGCATCGACGAGAAGAACGTCTGCGTCTGTCTCGGCGCGGGCAACGCCGTGGATAATCTGGCTTTCTGTCTCGGGGAGCCTGGCGACGGCATCCTCGTGGGCAGGCCGCTCTATGTGGGATTTTTTCCGGATATCGAAGCCAGGGCAAAGTACGTTTTCCACCCCCCTGCCATCTCGCATTCTTTTTCACGTGTAATGTGGCGAGTACTTCCTGGTTTGTTTTGTGTATTTCTGTCATGAATCCTTTTCGATTTGGAGCAAACACGCCGTCACGCACTGAGGATCTCGTCCGTGCGGTCAGAAGCTGACCATGGCACGCATGAGTTTGAGGACTTTCTCAGAGTCAAGCCCGTCCTTGTACCCTTTGGCCCTGACACGGATCCCACCTCCGCCGCGGCGGTGCCCTTCTACGAAGCTGCTCTACACCGATCCAACGCCGCCGGCGTACCAATCAGGGCCATCCTCCTGTCCAGTCCGCACAACCCGCTGGGGAGACCGTACGAGAACGACTTCCTCACGGGCATCATGCAGCTCTGCGCCAAGCACAACGTCCACCTGATCTCGGACGAGGTCTACGCACGCTCCAACTTCCCCAGCACCGACATCCCCAACCCGGCGCCCTTTGTGTCGGTGCTCTCGTTCAACCTGGCCGAGTACATCGACCCGTCGCTGGTGCACGTCATCTACGGGATGAGCAAGGACTTTTGCGCCAACGGGATCCGCGTGGGCGCGCTGATCTCGCCCGCCGCCAACGGCACCGTCATGCGGTGTTTCCGCGCCGTGGCGAGTTTCAGCCGCGCCTCCCAGCTCGCCGAGCACGCCTGGCTGAATCTCCTCAAAGACCGGCCCTTTCTGGACACGTACTTCCCGCTGCTCCAGCAGAGGATGACGGACGCTTACGAGTTCACCACCGCGTTTCTGAGACAGCACGACATTCCCTACACCAAGGCGAGCGTGACGAGTTTCATCTGGGTCGACCTGAGTCGCTACCTCAGAGAGGACAGCGTCGAGGCCGAGCTGGAGCTGAATTGGAAAATGGCCCACGGCGGCGTGTGGTTGGCCATGGGGGCGAGTTTCGCCAGTGAGAAGAACGGCAATTTTAGGATAACGTTTGCGACACCGAGAGAGGAACTGAGCATGGGGTTAGAAAGGTATGATATTGCGATTGTTTCCTTGACGTGGTGTGGTGCTGACGGTTTGTCTTGATAGGTTAATGAAGGTATTGAAGGATGTTGAGAAGGACTTGAAAAGATAACTCTGTCACTTTTCGGATGACAATAGAGTCACTAGATTAATAAAGGGAAAGCCAGAAATCCGATGAACCAAAAAGCATGTCAGACACTCTCATACAAATCCTCGTCAACAAATGGTGCAGTCTGCAGGACGATGGTTTTGCAAGAAGATATGTCATGAAAGGGGAACGCTCGAGTCTCCAAATCCAAGGGCCAGGAGGCATGTTGAGAAGAGAGGCTGCATGATTGTTATTAGCGGAACTGGCTGTGAGCTCCAATATGGCAACATTCTCTGGAGGAGGATGCTCCAGGATCCTTCTGTGTTGACCGGGCCTCATGCGTCTGATAGAGATCGCCAATGACATAGACCTGCCCCGAAAAAACCGTTGTGCTGTCTTGAGCTGATTCATATCGAGCTCTGTCAATGGCATGCCTTGCCTTGTCGTGCACGCTTGCGCTGATACCTTGGCAAGCTGCGTCGAGGATAGCGGCACTGATGTGAGGATCTGCGGTTCGGAAGCTACAAGAAACAGCTTTTTCGATATCGGAATCTCGACACGAGGCCTTTCCATTTCCATCTCTGGACCTGAGGGTGGCCCTGAGCCCTCGCCGCTTCAACCTGGGATGCTTTTGAACGTGACTGCGCACGGTGGAGTGCGGCCTGAGCATTCGCGCCCATATCTGGGCCAGGGTCGGCTCCCTGGTACCCGGCCTATAGTTGCCAATTTACCGCCTCGGCCAAGCCTACTTGCACAGTGCCCATAACTCGGCCCACCGATTCTAGTTGACGTTATGGTCACAAAAGTTCCCTTTCTCTAAATTGGGCGAGTCTGTGTCCAGCTTCGCCATTATCCCGCACCCCTTGCAGTTCCGGGTCCCCACGAGGACAGCGAGTCAAGTGATCCATTGCTCAAGGCATGTTGGCGCTTGTGTACTGTTATTTTGACGGCAAGGTAGATTTAGATAGACAGTGTTGACGAAGAGCCGACAACCTAGCTTTTAATTAACACATGGGCCACCTGACGACAGTAGTGTTCTTCATGATGGAAAATTCAAGTAGACAAGTTTTCAGCGTTTATGTAGGCGCCGAGCGGTTCCATCTTCTATACACCTATCACTCGGCGAGGCCCTCCGAAGTTTTGCTGAAACCTAATCTCTCGTTCGCCAGTTGACGCATTCGTCGCTGTCCTAGTGTCAGCCCTTCCTCATTCGCATCGAATGGTGCCAGGCCCATGGCGCGCAGCCCCGGAAGCGACAGGATGTTCTCGCGCCGAGCACCGTGGTCGGCATGGTCGCGCTCCAGCTCATTGTGAGGGTAATTGGTGTGGTCTTTTGGCGGCAGGACATCGAGGAAACTCTGCCGCATACCCACGAGACTCTCCAAGTTGTATGGGCAGAGCGGCACGCAGCCGTTGTAGCAGACTGACGAATCGCGTGTTCCGGGGTGGAACTTGTCCACCTCGTGCACCAGGTCGCAGTGCCAGAAGACATAGTCACCGGGCTTCACCGGCGGAATGCCCACCATACTCTTCTCCATCAGTAAATGTGGATGGAGTTCTCGCGTGGGCAGAAACTGTGTCGCCCCTGGCGTCGCGCCTGGAAACAACGGTGTTACCTCATCGAACATCTCATCGAGGATGAAATACGGCCGCAGCAATTGGTACGCCGTCGAGAGCTTGAGCTCTGGCAAGAGTCTCAACGTTCCTTCGCCGGTGTTTGTGTGAGACATGCTGAGCCAACCTTGCAGCGATCGGAATACCGAACATGATGCTATTCAACAGGGCGCCAGTCGTTAGTCTTGCACATTTTCAATTTCAGGCTACTGTGGAGAGTAGACTGGATTCTTACTTCCTGTTTGGTACAAGTCGCTCTTTGCTTCCGCGCGGTGATCGGCATTCCACGGGTCATACTCCTCCCAACGACCCTCGAAGATCGGCTCGTAGCAGGAGCGATATGTGGGATCCTCCCATCGTTCAATGGAGCCGGTATCCTGGTGAGCGTTGAGAGTGAACTCGGAGTCTGCTTGACGGTTAATGGAAGGTGGTTATGCAGCCCGGGGAGAGAGTATGGCACACCTTTTGAAGGATGTCTGATGCGAAATCTGTCGGCATATACAACTTGACTCGACATGTCGAACAAGGTGTCATCTCGGGTCAGGTGCCATAGTTGACTGACGGCGTTCATCGCCTGGAGGACTTTGGGGTGACTCCGTATTTGCATTTGCGGCGGCGTCCAGAACAAGCTGAAGGTTTGGGGATCGTGTGTGGGAAATCCTCCTATTCCAGGGTGCCTTTTCACGTAACTCTTCAATTCCTGCTCCCAAGCTGTGGCCTGCTGCTCTGAGACGACGTTACGGATGATGACACATCCCGCCTGGCGTATCGTCTCACCCAAGCCTTCTGGCAGTTGACCATTATTCTCCTCGACGGTCGCGAAGTCAATGTCCGGGATCGCTTTTGAACCTTGCTTGGAGATTCTCTCAGCCTCCACCTCTAGAGCCGAGGTGAGACGATTGTAAGACTCGATAACTCGCTTTCTATCTTGTGGTTTGACGATCGACTGCTTTAGGATCGAGAACCGTTCCTCCAGCAGCGGACAGCTATTACCAATCGTGAGCACCAAACCATACCTTTGGGAACTCTCACTTACGGATACTGCGTCAAGGCCTGTACCTGCGTAATGGTAGTGATAATACCCATGATTGGAGACAGCCTGGTATGTGTTTTGCACTGTAGACCGTGCGACTGGCGAAGGAAGAGAGATGCGAAAGGATAAAACAATTTTAAGACAGATACTATACGCCTATTCTAGGGTATTGAGACTGCATTCTGGAATGCCACACCAGGCCATCACAGTACGTACAATTCTTTTAGTACCACCATATCACTCGGCGTACTTTGATGCTATTCGTGCTTGCCACATATCGGCCGCGGGGCGATGAGATGCCAGGAGCGGACAGAGACCCCGTGGGTCATCCGAGATCGGTCAAGATCTATTGCCTACCCATATGGTTCCTGGACAGATCCACTCAGGGCCTGTCTGTCATTTACATGTGTTACTAGGTGCGCGCTGATAAGGGCTGCACCAGACTTCGCTCTACAACTAGACTGTCGTGGGGTAAGCGAGAGAAAATGGCTGGATAGTACGCTAGAATGGGAAACCATACTCCCTCCGCGTGTTACTGGCATCTACTGAGATGCCTGGTAACTCTTCTATTGGACTTAGGAGGCACTCCGACATCGCTCTAACACTATCGCCACCTCTTCGTTTATCTTTTCCTTTTATAATTCGTTTAGTAAAGCCTCGTTACGAACGAGCCGGCTAATTAGGAAGTGTACGAGGCTTAAGATACTAGAAGGCATCTAAAATAGCCGTTTTAAAGACTAACTTAATTGTTTTACTTAGCGAATACTCTCCTATTATTCTCCTCATAGAGAAGGTTAATCGCTCTATAGAACGAGACGCTTTACCGGTTTTCGGTGCTATTTACACTCGTTTTTATTAGTAGAACATATATATATAGACCCTAGAGCATCGCTCTCTGTGATAGAGAGTAGGACTCTTAATTAATGCACTTTCACTTATTCATTCTGAAAAGATCTAACATCTTCTTACCCGATAGCGAACGAGTCTTAATTGACTGGTAATTTCATATATCTTCGAACAAGATCAATTCTGCCTCAATGCAGGATCTATTCCAGAGTCAGAACTGGAAAAGCGTTCCACGAGGAGATTGAGGCGCAAGCGAGGGAGTGCCGCAAAATCCAATCTCTCCGCCATTAGATCAAGTAAGCCACGATACTGGTCTAAAGCTGACCGACGAGCAATATATACCTCATCATCCGTGCTAGAAAGAAGAGCCGTAATCATGAATGTCCCCAGTATTGCAATGTTTGGCTTACAATCTACGCTCAAATAGTCATCAGTTATTGTCGCCACACTAGGGTTGTGCACTTACAACTGAGCCAAAGACCCTCGAATTCTTGCTGTAGGAGTTCTTCGAAGACTGCAAATAGTTGACGGAACAGCAGACCCTCGCGTTCAATGTCGTAGTAGGAAGTTCCTCCGACACATGAGAACAGAGCCCGCTGTATGGAGATAACAATGCCATAATACGCCAGCAAAAGGACGTAGTCTAGTGAAATGTTAGGTCAATGTTAAAATAGGAATGTCTAAAACTGCCAAACACACCAGTGATAACTTTGTTCGGCCGTGTCAGGAGAGCGTGATGCTGTGACTGCCATTCACGTAGTTGGGATTGACATTTTCCTGCATGCGAAAGTACTTCTGCTGGTGTCATGGCGCTCGGGCCACGCCTTACTGTGTAGAGGCTGTCGAGAACGTTCGATAAAATGGTGGTCAAGTAGGTCAGTTCCACAAAACCTTCGACGGATGGAGCTAACGTAGCGTCAATCTGCAACTGTTCGCTGAAATCGTCCACGCTGAGCGGTTCAACATTGAATTGATCGTTTTTGATATGACTGGGCATCCCAAGCCAATGTGCGAGCCTAGGATGGTTAGCGAGATGTAAAACCAATTCCGGTTGATAACCAACCATTTGTCCTGCATATACGTTGCCCACCATAATACCCGCCGTATTTTACGCTCGGACGGAGCTATGTTCCACTTCCCTGGGTCGGCGTGCAGGCCAATCTCTTGTGCGAGAGCAACAACCTTTAGAGCGTGAGGATCTTGAAGACTATTGCGGACTGAAGATTTGATCTACTTACTTGGCTTGTCAATGCCCAGAATCCAGGATGATTGGGCTCCCGGACCCTCAGCGGTGGTAACTGCATGTAAAGGAGGATGGCCTGGATCGTCCGTAGTGAAGGGGTCCTCGCTTCATAAGTCACCGATTTGAAGATGAAGGTGTACATGTCCTCGAGCGTGACAGAAAACTCGGGAGGATCGTCGAGAAATGATGTGGCTGCGACGTACATGCCAGCAAGGAGTGAAGACGGAACCGAGCGGGCTCTGATCGCTCTTTCCAGAGTATCCCGGCTCTCTAAGATAGGGTACTGGGGATGCACATATGAATAATACAGATCCATCAGTGAAGCTTGGTGTGGGTGGACCATTCCCTCCACAGTCTCAAGGTCATAAATTCCAGCGCGACAGTCGAGGAGGAAATCTGGATAGGACTGAAGTGGAGATTAGTCCTCCGAAAAGCCGCGACGATTTCGAAAGCAACGGCTGTTGGGGATAGCACGAACCGTGAAATAGGCAGGGGCAGTCTCATGGGGGAAAGCCTTCCACACTCGCCAGTTGTCGGTTCCGAATGATTGAGCCTCATCAAAGGGCAAGTGCCGCAGCAGATTGACATCTTGGTCGCTGCTGAACCCTGCGTACAGAACTGTACGGCCGGGCACGTACGTTCTATAGTTTGGTTGAACATATGATGTTGTGGCATCATCTGACTTTGACGGTGAGTGAATGCAAGCAATGTCGGATATGGGCGGATCCCTGGCATGTGTGATCTCTTCATGGCTAGACTGGCTGGCTGTCACCGTAGGGCTCCTATCCTGAGGTGTAGGTGCTCGCTTCTTCTTCACAGGTGGAGCTGATTCGAAGGTGCACTCTACACCTCGGTGGCGACACAATGTGCAAGCAGGCTGACCTTGCTCCAGGAAACATCCGACCCGGCGCCGCCGACAGCCGTCACAACTGCAAAGGAACAGGATCAGTCATGGATAACTTGGAAAGTATGTTCGCCGGCAAGGTGATAACGGAGACCCTTACGGACGTTGTTTCTTGGATCTGTAACGTCGATGGCTGGCATCGCTGGTCCGGTCTCGGGTCTGGGCTGGTGAACTAGTATTCCCCCGCGGGGCTCGGCTGGCCATGTGGCCCAGGCTGCCACTACCGTGAGGTCAGTGATTCCTGGCAACAGCCCTTGTTATTCGCCGCATCATACTGATCTTTGCAGTACTGATCTTACTTCAATAGATGCTGGACGACAAGTCAGACTCAACAACAACAAAGCCTAGCTCACATTGGAATGGGTAGTCGCTTGATCTTCTAGGGTCTTTCCTACACGAGCTGTAATTCGTTAGAATTGAGGAACAATGCCGTGCTTTGGGTATGAGATGGGAAGTCGAAGAAAAGTCGCCCGCGGGGACCTTTAGTCGCAGAGGACGTGGTCGGAAAGAAGGTAACAAAAGGCAAAAGAAGTCAAAGCCGGAGTAGGCACTGTCAAGCTTTCAAGCTCCACAGCTCCACGCAAAAGACTCTCGTCAAGGGCCTAAAAAAGTATCCACCTTCATCACGAACTCTCGAGAATGTCGTACTAAAGCTGATTAGAGTTGCCCGCGGGGCGACGTGCAACCGAGCTGATCCAGACCATCTTATCAAACCTATCCTCCTGTGAGGTACATGTTCGGCTTCGACAAAAAGAGGTCCCAGCCTTCTGTGGTATTAAATGCCGTCGATGGCCTGCAATTGCAGGTGCAAGCATCTCAACAACTCCAATTCTATGTCCTGAAGAACCGGCAACACTCGCTTCATTCTGGCCTTGCACATTGACATTGTGTCGTTTCATCATTCAACTATAAATCAAGATGAAATTGATAAAGAGTTCCGTAGTTACGCCACGGCTGCTGCGCATCTTTCTCTTCTGCTCGGTGAGTGAGACTACTTAGTTCAGGGGATGCGAACGCTGACTATTGACTTTCAGATTGGTGCCATGGTACGTGCGGGCGCTAGGAACGACTTTGCCAGATGACATTGCTACAATGGCTCGCTGACAGCTTACCCTGGCACAGAACTTTGGCTACGACAACACCTGGTGGGGTGGAATTATTGGCCTTCCAAGTTTTGTGGCAGCTTATGGGCGTAAGAATGGTCCAGGCGAGCCAAGAACTCTTCCATCATCCTGGCTGTCCGCTGCGAGCGGTACACCAGTTGCCAGCTGGATCCTTGGTTGCGGCATTGCGGGAATGCTCTCCGACAAGCTGGGAAGGAGAAAGACCATCGTCATTCTGTGCATCATTGCCCTTGTTGGGATGATAATCCAAAGCTCGGTCCGCAACTATTGGGGCCTAATGGTCGGAAGAATGGTCAACGGTGTCTCCATGGGTAAATCATAAGACCCTGACCTGTGACAAGAATATATCACTGACTCCTGCTAGGAATCGAAGCCAACTGCATTCCAATGTACATGGCCGAACTTGCACCTCCGTCGATTCGAGGCAATCTTATCAACTTCTACCAAAGCTGGCTGTTTCTTGGGGCAATCATTGCTTCAGGCGTCGTTGTTGGCTCATCAAAACATTTAAGTGGCAAGTGGGAGTACTTAACTGGCGAGTTCCTGCAGTAATTCCGTCGTCTGGCGAAGAAGCTAACATTGCAATCACAGTAATCGTCGTACAGTTCGTGCTTCCCTGCCTGCTCCTCTGCGCGGTCTGGTTCATTCCCGAATCTCCCCGCTGGCTTCTTTCTAAAGGAAGAAGAGACGAGGCATGGAAAGCCTTGGCCTATGTGCGCCATGGCACGCTGACTGATGAGCAAGTCACTGAGGAACTAGATCTGGTTGACCAAGCCATGAATCAAGAGAAAGAGGCTCATCAAGCGACGAGCTACATTGACTGTTTCAAAGGCACGAACGGCCGACGCACCTTGGTTGCAGTTGGTGTTCAGGTTTTACAACAGGCCCAGGGCAATTCGTTCATGATGACTTACCTTGTCATCTTTCTGGAACAAATCGGTGTGGAAGATCCTCTCACTATCCAGCTAGCCAGTATATGCTGTGGGTTTGCCGGAACATTGGTGGCCTTTGTTCTGAGCGACAGAATCGGTCGGCGTCCACTCTTGATCGGTGGTGCTTTCCTGATGACTGCTCTCATGTGGACCGTGAGTGGTCTTGCATCATGGCAGTCCGGAGGTGTGAAAGGAGCAACTGCGCAGGGATGCGTGGCAGCCATCATGCTTTATGTGAGTACAGCAGCAATCCTCCCAGCCTCAGGCGAGCAATAGACGCTGAACTTGACACAGGAATTCGTCTCCGTCGCCTGTTGGGGATCAGTTATGTGGACAGTGACAGGTAAGTCCATTCGCTTCTACAGAGTGTTGCCTTCGTGAATTGATGAGTACTGCAGCGGAAGTTGGCACCACGCAGCTTCGAGAGCGCACCATCGCTCTAGCCACCATGATCGGGTTTTCGAGCAGCGTGTTGATCACCTACGTCAATCCTTACGTCCAGGGAAGTCCGGGAAATCTTGGATCCAAGATCGGTATGGTCTATGGTGCCTGTTCTATCTTGACTATGGCCTTTATCTATCTAATCGTGCCAGAGATGAGAGGTAGAAGTTTGGAGGAGCTTGACGAACTGTTCCACGCAAAAGTTCCTGCCTGGAGGAGCAGAAGCTATGTCGGTACCGGTATTGGGGCCAAGATCACCCAGATCGAGAATGCTGAGCTCCATGGCAAGCCTATTGAACAGGATCAGGTAGTGGAGACTGTTGAGTTTGAGGAGACTCAAAAGCCAAAGGCGCTATGAGGATCAACCCTGGCGACCCATTGAAATTTGGTGCGCAGTATGTCTTGCTGGCCGCTACAAAGAACGCCCGAGTCTTTTCCCAGAGGCGAGCAAGGAAAAGGACTGCTAGGTATTGTGGTCATCGATGCAAACAATCAAATTTGAAACTTGAAACGTGTAGTCCACGTTGTCTGATAATAAGGTGGCACTATAGAGTCAAGTGAAATCTTTAGTCTATGTTCCGGATAATGGTAATCGTAACTGCTTTGAGTGCGCCCCTGTATCTTGTCCATAGATCAAAGACAAAATTTGCGAACAATGTCGCGGATGCATCTCCAGTAAATGCTCAATCCAAGTTCTATGGACTTCGACCTTGGGCCGAGCGTTCCGTTAAAGGGTCTCCAACTCTTCGAAGCTTCTCATAATTGAACATTTTTTTTCTCACTAATGCGAAATTGCCCGCGGGGCGATTATGTTTCGTGTTATCGAATATCCTTAAATATGCACTCCTCGCTACCCTGAGACAATCATAATCTGCAAATATAGTCTCAGCAAGATCAAAAGTCGCCTTTGTTCCAGTCAAACTGCTGCTTAAATGTCACCTCCTTTCCAAATCAATGATTGGCGTCAAGCAGCAGCCGATGCCCGGCGTACTCTTGAGGCTTCCATTCCCGAAGCGTGGCGTCTACCATCGGATCTGAAGATAGTGGCGGAAGAGGGAAAGCTTCCTCCTGAAGATCCAAGAGTCCTTCGTTGTGGCATACTTGATGCCCTCGATCTGGAGATAACGTCCATTCGAGATGTCGAGCAACTGCGGTCATCGTTTGCAAGCGGGAAGTATACTGCCGTACAGGTGGCTACTGCTTTTTGCAAGAGGGCAGCAATCGCACATCAATGCACTTCATGCCTTACCTGCTTCTTTCCCGAGCAGGCGATACAGCGGGCTCGAGACTTGGATGCGCACCGTGAACAACATGGAACAGTTACAGGTCCCATGCACGGTATCCCAGTCTCACTCAAAGACATGTTTGATATTGCTGGACAACCAACGACTCTCGGACTGGTTTCTTGGCTTCCAAACATTGCCTCGAAGAATTCTGACGTCGCCGACGCTATACTGGCAGCTGGCGGGATTCTATATGCCAAGACAGGTTGTTCACAAGCTTGCCTTATGGTTGAGAGTATCAACAACATTTTTGGAGCCATTCGAAATCCCTACAACTTGAGTTTGAGTGTAGGGGGCTCCACCGGAGGTGAAGGTGCTTTGATCGCATCTAAAGGCAGTATAATCGGCTCCGGGACCGACGGAGGAGGAAGTCTTCGCTTTCCGGCCATGTTCTGCGGCTTGTGGGCATTGAAATGCTCCAAAGGGCGGTTGTCATGTCGAGGACTTGGGTTAATGATTGATGGCAATGAATCGGTCAATGCTGGCCTTGGACCACTTGCAAAAACTGTCTCTGGCCTGGAGTGGTGGATGCGGATACAGTTGGCAACAGAACCATGGAAGGTCGATCCTGGGTGTGTCCCGATGGCCTGGGGAATACAAGAAGCACATCTCCCGACTTCAAAATTGGTGATTGCCGTGCTTCGGGATGATGGCGTGGTCGCACCGACCAAGCCTGTACGGGTGAGAAATGACTCTGAGAACCACTGGAGACGATAGTGCAGGATCATGCTAACCACATGCAGAGAGCTTTGGAACAGGTTGCCTCTGCACTAGTGGCTGGTGGCCACAGGGTTGTAGAGCTGCCCGCCGAGAAACTGAAGACTTTGCATCGACGGGGAACAGCATGTGTGATGAAATCCAACGTGCAGAACGGTGGTCGAGGAGTCATGAAGCATATTCAGGCTTCAGGGGAGCCAGTTGTTCCGCGCACAGCTACCGGGTCGTCGGACTCGTTGTTGACGACTGAGGAGGTTTTCGCAAACCATATTGAGAGGGGACAGATTGCTTACGAGTATGCAACTCTTTGGCAAGAGTATGGAATGGATGCCATCTTGACTCCCGCCGTCGCACATCCAGCTCCGCCACATGGAAAGTACATCAGCAATTCATATGCTACTATATATAACATGTTGGACTACACGACCGGAAGTATTCCTGTAACCACAGTCAGCAGGGACGATTCGCCAGAGAGAGAGTGGCTAGACCAAACTCCGTATCCACGCGTCGAACCTGTGAGGTTCCCTTATGACTTAGGGGACAACGAGATGAAGGAATTGTGTAAGTCTACCAGCCACGGCCCCAGCAATGACACTTTGTCTAATCGTGCATAGTTACTAGCGCAGAGGTGTTCGAGAATGCACCCGTTGGCGTGCAGATCGTTTGTCAACGACTGCGAGAGGAAAAGTGCATTGGAGTGATGAAGGAGATCGAGCGACTTTTAGAATTTTCCAGTTGATTGAGAAAGTTCTACCACTTCTTTGAAAGTGATTAGCCCAACTGACCTGAAACTTTGTACAAAGCTCGTCATTCCAGCTTTCATGGGGCTTTACATTGATCGGGGAAATCACGGATCCAACTGGAGGAAGATGGCTGTGTGCAGCCTTCACTTTGCAGTGATTGCCCCTGGTTCCTTTATCACTGTTGCCGCTACGTATACCACTACGAAAAGTATCGTCGATGCCTACAACGATGGAACCGTTGGTGGAGCTTTCAGCTGCGCATGAATAGATGAGGGTGTTTCATTGGCTTTTCCTTTGGGCCGTCTGCACTCGGGGCAACACTAGCAAGCGTAACTAGATGTGGAATGCTATGCCCATGCCTGATAATGCCCAAAAGGAGGTTCTTGAACCACCAGATTCGCCGCCCGGTCAGTAATACAGGGAGTAATTCAAGAAGTGTAGACAAAAAAAAAACCCTTACTATTCCAGCTGAACGCCTCACGAATTGGCCACACCAGTGTCTTCGATGCTTCCCATGGTGATAGTGGTATCATATTGCGAAGGTATGTATAAGCCTAACGCAACGGTTTTGAACCCGACGAGAAGAATAGTGACTGCTACACCGCCCTGTTTCATTTCAAACCGACGGAGGTTGTTGATTTCCATCTTCCAAATGGTGTCACGCTGGAAGAACTACATTGGCCGACCGGGATCGAGGACATGGAACGGGAACTCTCTCCACTATTTCCCCAAGCGGCAATAGACCCTCATACTGGGCCACTGGACTTTGGCGTCGAAATCAGTGTCAGGAACACCACAACGATTTAATGGCGCGTCATATGACAAGGTGAACGCCTGGTTTGATGCGGTGGCCGCGAAATTTCAAGAGCGCGCATATGACAATTCGAACGTCTGGAACATGGACGAGTCTGGTTTTAGGGTCGGAGAGAGTTAGACCACGAAGGCATTAGTCCCTCTCGACCGGACGCAATAATACAAGGTCGTGGTCGGGAAGTAAGAGTGGGTAACGGTCATTAAATGTATCAACGCGGCCAGAGACGCCCTTTCACCGATGATTATCTTTAAGGGCAAAAACATCAATTCCGAATGGCTACCATCTCAAACCCCTTGCGACTGGCATTTCGCAGTCAGTGAGCGCGGCTGGACATCGAACATTTCTCGGGTTACAGTGGTTGATGTAGGTGCTTGAGCCTCAGACGCGTCAGAAAGCGGCTGGTCAGCCACGATTATTGATCGCTGACGGCCATCGAAGTTACATTCGAGCCGATTTCATTGCCTCCTGCATGGAGAATAACATTGACTTCCTCATTACGCCGCTACACTACTCACATCTCCTTCAGCCGCTCGATGTTAGGGTGTTTTCGGCATTTAAGCGCGCCCACTTAAACGAGACCGACATAACCTCGCGGCTCAGCCCTCAGCGCATTTCGCGTTTAGAATGGCTGGAAATGTTTATTCGAGCTCGGGCGAAGGCCGTTAAGCTCGATAATATCCTTGCAGGATAGAGAGGCCCCGGATCAGTCCCGAACGACCCGTAAAGAGTACTAACCCGTCTCCACGAAATACGATCACCCACGCGCCTCTTCCGATTACACTACTTAAAGGGCGTAATCTCAACTTCTCATTACTTCATAGCTCTCCCCCAGATGGTATAGAGCTCCGGGGATCCAATGTACTGTTGGATGGTTCCGTGCTGGCGCAGACACCCGGGCTTCCTTCGCCCGCCAAGCGATATGTGGCTCGACTGACCCGCATGACGGAAACCCTCGCTGCCGAGAACACGCTTCTTCGACGACAATGTGAAGGGTAAGAGGAGTTACTCAAGGCACGAAAGAGTTATAAACGAGGTAAAAGAGTTAGGTTAGAAGGTGAATTTATGTTCTCAACGAAGAAAGTGTTGGAGATCGCGCGAGAGGCGGAGGTAGAGCTACCGGCGAAAAGGCTGCGTGGACGATCGGGTCGGCAACCTATCATTAAAAGTGAGGACGAGGAAGAAGATGAGGTCTCAGACTACTCATCTACATCTTCAGATGATGGAGTAGTTGTGTTGGTGCTGCGTCGGAGACTTTAAAAGGTGGCGGGGTTGGATTTCGTGGGTCATTAGACCATATGGGTTATTAGACTATATAGTACTCTAGTACCCGGTACGGTTATAGAAGGCCCTCTGACTTTGACCCCCTGGCCTCTCATCCAAGACATTTAAAAACCGGGATTTTTTATTGTGTTAGCCTCACAGGGGCCTATCGCATTCGGGAGCGTCGTTGGACGATAATTTGCACGAGTTGTTGGTGCCATAGTTGCATACCAGGTTGTGCGGGTGGTAGGAACGCGTTGGTAAACAAAGGCGGCTAAATTTCGGGTGGACGGGTAATTACGACCTGGGCTAGGTGCCAGCCGAGCTTGAGCCGACGTTGAGCCGGGCGCGAGCCAGCCTGAGCAAAAGCGGCGCGAGATCACGTGGGCCAGAACGTGGCCGGGCGTCGAGATTCCGGTCGTGAAACAGTAGGTGTCCAGATAAGCAAGATGCACATTTCCTGCAGTCGAAGCATTCTTACATCTTCCGGGACTGGAAGTAGTGCAGCTGCTCCTGGTCCTTGGTGAGAAGTGGCAGGAGGAATGAATGAAGCTGGCATGTGGCCATTCGTTGCTGTTTTTGCTGGTGCAGTTGTTGCTGTTACTGTTGTTGCTGCTTTAAGCGGATCAAGGATTTTGTGGGCAGAGTTTTCCAAGCTTCATCGACCACTTCAACTTCAACAACTCGCATCTTTTATGTCTCCCGATGTTCATAACCAGGCAAGATATATGTACCGACATGTGGCTGGCCACTGGCAGTTATCCTGCCTCTCGCTGACTTTTACGCAACCTCCCCTGTCTCACTAGCAATACCAGCGCTTCCCGCTAGGTACCCTAGCATGCTACACATGCCTGGACGGAACCTTTAGGCACCGCGCCGTCCCGCCTCATGCCTGCTGCTTCTGTGGACCACTTCTACCTAAGGACAATGAGAGAACCATTTGCTGACTGGCGCTGCTGATCGTCTCGCTCACAGACCTGGCGTTGACCGTGCAGTCCACTACCAGCGAGGCAGTGTCCCAACGTGCATGCCCCAGAATCCTTGGTGGATTGTCACCTGGGACGGGGATGGTCTTTGCTTCTTATCATCGATTTTGGCTCCAAAAATGGGCTACCCACTCTGTACGAGTCATTCTGCAAAAGGCGACCTGCAGGGCACGCTCCGCTCGCTTGATTCCAAGAATTCTTTTCGCCCAGGCGCTTGGGCGAGACAAGGCCCACAAGCCTCGACGGGGTTTTCTTGCCTCGAAATGTCGCCGGAGATTGTTGTGGTCCCTCCCGACACTTCCTCAGTAGCCAGCACTTGCCAGCCCGCCCTCAGGATTCGTCAAGAACCTCTCTCGTGCTACACCCACTGCCGTCTTCTGTGGTCCGAGGTAAATGATGGCCGTGGCAACTTTGCGTGTCTTCTCAATTGGTCTGAATCGCCGGGAATTGAGTCCCGCACTCTTCTGGCGGTCTCGCATCTCCAACATCGCTGCTGGACGATGGAGAGATTATTCAGGGCGGGAAGGCTAACTTCGTTCCCCGAGGCCTAAGGTGCTCCCCAGCCCCAGGAACCCCGCAGGAAAAAGAAGGGTGGCCCTTCAGGGTCTCGCGAAGACCGTCTCCAGATATTACTCACTCACCACCAGCCATGGCCGTTGCTGGCCACCGCGAACCACATTAACCCCGTGCCCTCCTCTGGACCGATCACTCGGATTGTCTCTCCTTCCCCTAAACCGTTCTTCTTCAGGACTGTTTCGTCTTCCATCGAGTGATACCTGCTTGGCTCTTCCTAGCCAGCCGCGTCGACCATCATGGGGGCTACAAAGAGACACGTCTCGTCTCACTCGAGTCTGTACAACAGACTAGTAACAGTGGCCGTTGCTTTCGGTTCTATGGTAAGTCGCTGTCACAAGGCTTCCATCAACGCTTCTGTATTACTCCTAGGGGGAAGATACTGACTCTATCAGACATATGGCTACTGTTCGGCCATCATCGGGAGCACCATTGGCCAGCCAGGATGGTATCAATTCTTCGACCTCCCCATGCAAGGGGAGCCAGGTTATGGCGGAAAGACCACAGATGCAATTGCGACGGCGAACGGTTTATACAGTGCAGGCGGAGCAGTCGGATCTCTGTTCATTGCTTGGTCAGCTACTGCCATTGGCCGCAAAAGAAGTATTCAACTCGGAGCTCTCTTGGCCATCATCGGAGGCGCATTTCAAGGTGGTGCGGCGGCGCTGGCGTAAGTTTTTGATGCTCCTCATGCGCTATCGAGTCCTCCACAACGACGCTGACATCTGTAACAGCATGTTCCACGTTGGGCGGGTCATATCTGGACTGGGCATTGGGATCCTCGTAACTGCGTGCCCCATGTACTTGTCTGAGTTGGCACCGCCTGAAAATCGTGGCTGGCTGGTCGGCCATCACGCGATCTTTTTGGTGTTTGGATACATGCTCTCTGGATGGCTTGGGTACGCGTGTTATTTTGCCACGGACAAGAACCCGTCTTTCGCGTGGAGGTTTCCTTTGTGTGTCCAGACTCTTCCACCGTTGGTGTTGGGAATCACGTCAATCTGGATCCCCAAGTCGCCGAGATGGCTCCTCCAGAAGGGCAGGATCGAAGAGGCCTGGACCGTCATTCGGGCCCTGCGCCGATCACCGGACGACCCGGACGATCTCGTCGCGAAGGAGGAACTGTATCAGACCAAAGAACAGATCGCTCTGGACGCCGCGAAACTCAGGGCGGTGGGGTACGGTCCGTGGATGGCTTGCATCAAGAAGAAGAGCTACCGCAAGAGAATGATTATCGGCTTCTTGACGCAGTGGGGAGCCGAGTTTGCCGGTGTGCTGGTCATTGTACGTCCTTCTGAAGTCACTCATTTGCTTGCGATCAGGTTGGCTGACACGGGTCCTAGAACAACTACATGGTCATTCTGTACACGAACCTCGGGCAGACGGGATCCATGCCTCTGCTCCTTTCGGCGGTCTGGCTCACCACAGCCGGTAAGCATTGCCCGCGTCAATAACCCTTGTGCGACTTGCACTAACTCTGATGTAACAGGTGTCATCTACAACCCCCTGGGCGCGTGGCTCCACGACAAGGTCAACTCGCGACGGTTCATGTACCTGTTCGGCACGGCGGGATGCCTGGTGACGACGTCGATCCTGTGCGCTTTGCTTGCGACGTACGCGGGCACGACGGACAAGGGCGGCAACGCGGGCGGGGTGTTCATCGTGTTCCTGTACCTAACCTTCCAGGGCACCTTCTGCGACACGACCATGTACCTGTACGTGAGCGAAATCTTCCCGACCGAGATCCGGCCGATCGGGATGGGCTTCTCGCTGTTTGGGCAGTTCGCGGCGACGCTGATCCTGCTGCAGACGGCGCCCATCGGCTTCGTCACCATCGGCTGGAAGTACTACCTGGTGATCGTGTGCTGGACCATCGTCTACCTGCCCATGATCTACTTCTTCTGGCCCGAGACGGCGCGCCTCTCGCTCGAGGAGATCTCCAAGCAGTTTGGCGACGACGTCGCCGTCCACGTCAACGACATCAGCGACGAGCAGCGCCGCGAGCTCGACGACTTCCTCAAGTCAAAGGACATTGTCCACTCACCGGCCACCGTGGTCGGTGGTGCCGACGACTCGACCTCCCCCGCCACCACGGAGATTCAGGAAGAGGCCTCGGAGAAGGTCTGAAGATTGAACAGTCAAGTCAACCCATCAACCTACTTTTATGTACCTGGCTATGACCATGTATGTACTGTAGGTTCTCGCCACCTGCCTACCTAGCCTAGCATACCAAGGTGTTTGTCCCTGCCTCTGCGTATACCTACCTCGTACGCACCTACGCACGTGAGGCGGTACACAAAGCCACGGAGAATTGCAAATAATTGATTCTAGTTTTACGTTTTTGTAAATAAAGTATATAACGACGACACCCTCGAAAAACGAAGGAGGGAGTTGGCCTGCAAGCCGCAGCGCTGGAGACGGAGTCGGAGGAGGAGAGAGAGAAAATAATTCTTCTAAATGCGAATGCGAATGCGAATGCGAATGCAAAAGAATGAATATATTAGTGCCCTTTACACACTGTGTACACACACCCACCCACTCACACCCACCCACACAACACATATACACTTACGGAAAGGACTGTTTCCTTGTCTTTGGAATCTTCTGCATTTGCTCGCTCAAGTACATGATCGTAGAAACGTCTAGCTCGTGATAATGGACTGAAACAACACCTACTTCTTCGCGACGCAAGAACCCAGGCATGATCGGCTCGCGCCGTCATCTCTATGCCATCCAGCCTCCACAAAGAACCGGCTGCTCAGAAGATGGCTATGCAATTTGGCGGACTGCTGACGCCCCCAGGCATGTTGAACGGGGCACTCGCGACGAAAAACTCCCAACGTTGCTCCTTGATGCACATCGCACTCAATGCCTCGAGATCAAAGAGCTCGCCAATCGGCATGCCCCATCCAGCAAGCAAGTATTCGTGCATAAAGACTCCTTCCACCTCCGGCTCTCCTTCACCACGTGGATAACTCTTCTTAGCAGGGTAGACTTCAAATGATATCGCGTCACCGGCCACGGCGGAGAAGCCTGTGTCCCACAACCAGCGTAGCATTTCCTCGGTGCCTTCGACGCCGGCATGCCGAGGTGTCTTGGTCGTTGCATAGGCATTCTTGTCCTCCGATGTCATGCGCGTGTCCCATTCTTTAGTCACACCCATGCGCACGAAAAGGATGTCACCACGTTTGAACGTCACATTCTCCTCTTGAGCGATCTCAAGTAGTACGCTGAGGGGGACCGAGTGGTCGCTGAACGTCGAGTAGTCAATGCCTCTCTTTTCTGCGTATGAGACATAGTCCAACAGCACCCCTCGTCCGCAGATACCCTCCTTCGCCCAATACTGCAGCCCAATCCGGTGATTCGTTAGATCCATGATTTCCTGACTGGTCACACCACCGTAAAACACCCTCCTCTCTGGCTCAGACTCGGTCGGAGCTGGTTGGGAGAAATGCCTGAGCCCGTCCCACTGACTGCTCTGTTGTGGATTGAACGTGTAGACGTCGTCAAAAGCAGCGCCGCCGAGAATGCCGACAATCTCGTGCCTGCAGGGTACTCGGCCAAAGTTGGCGATTTCCAGCTTGTTCAACTCCCACCCAAGATTCACACGCCGCCCGCTTCGAATGCTTGTCGCTGCAGCAGAGGCGACGACATCTGGTGTGAGGAGCACAAGGCGACCCAGCCCCTCCTCTCTCGTGTTAGGCTCGCCTGGCCATACTTGCTTCTTGTTCGGCAGAGCATCGTATGGCGTCAAGTGGAGGGGGTGTACCTGAGGATCCTCGTCGTGAGCCTCATTTTGAAGTGAGCCCATGGTGAGATGTAGTAGAGGCCAACAAGGATCTTCTCCTCACGTCTAGTTAGATCTAGTCTGCTGGGACAGAGATGAGCACTGGTCGATATCGATTCTGAACGCTGATGCACAGAACAGAGATCCAGGAACGCGGGGTCTTCGAAATTGAACCGGCAGATTGGATCGTTTCCACCACTTGCACCAAAGTTGGGGGATAAAGTTCCACGATGAATTTCTCCGAATTCACAGTCGAATCACAACGCACAACCGTGGTTTGTGGTGGCATGCCCCATTGTTCGTCGAGCGCCCACCTGTTCGAAATGATAGTTTTCGCTTCATCTCCACTCTTCGGTTTACTTTCGGAGTTCGGACGTCCCGCAAGATCATGTGGCCATCGTTGTGGCAAGCGGCACACTGAGTCCATAAGATCATTCATTGCCTTGGGTAAGTGATGAAAGTCGTTATTCCATTCAGTGTGTTGCAAGCTTCCGGTGTCAAGTCCGTGATGACCCCGCCCCCAGATCCGCGCTGGGTGTGTACCACTCCGTCACGAACACTTGGTGAAGGTTGGGGTTCGGAGTCAAGACAGGCGGTATCCTTCAACACGGTCTGAAAGTCCACTTTGCAGGCGCTCAATTGTGGATGTAGAGTAATGGTCACGGTTCACCATCTGCTTGTTCGGCGGAATTGTCTAATCACTCTCAAAGTCAAAGCTCTCAAGGATTCGGCTGAACTTGTTGGAGAGCTTCCAGAAGCGCATTTTCCGTAGCATGGCTTGAGCTTCGTGGCTGATCGCTTCGAGACTGCCACTCGTGTAGATGTTCTCAACAGCACCAATGCTTGCGGGCCCTCCGTTTTCGATCCAGGTCGCAATTGCGGTCCGTTGGCCATCAATCCGATTTGGCAAATCGAGTCGAACAGGGCATGAGGCGTAACCAGGGTCCGAACAGGGCTGAGGTCCGAATTTGGCAAAGGCAAGGATGAAGATGTAGCCCATGAACGTCCGCATAATCTCGCAAGGCGCAGAGACTAGGTATTCGTTTGCCACGGCAATGATCTGAGCTGCGTGCCACGCTAGATTACGAGCTTTTGTGGGATTCTTCACAAGTATCGAGCGTAGGCGTCGCTTAGCCGACACAAGGCTCTGATCGAGTTGTTTCGACTGCGAGGCGGAAGAGCGGAAGATATGAACAATAAGATCCATAGCCTCGTCCGCGCTATATAAGTGAGAGTAATGACAGATAAGCGCGGTAAGACTGTAACAGTCTGGTTAAACACAGCTTCACGTTCTCGAGAACTAGCAGGACTTACTTGTAGTGGATGAGATCGGCGGTAGAAGTTAGAGAATACATGGATTCACAAAGCGCATTGAGTCCTTGCAGTAGAGTGCTTTTGGTCTGTCTCTGAGCTGCAGCCAGAGAAGGGAGTTTCAGGTACTCGGTGGTCGCCATGATGTCCAACTGCTTGATGTCCCAAAGAAGTCGGCCAATGCTCTGTGCGCACAGCCTCTTTCCCACGCCGGTAGATCCTCAGGATGCCTTTTCCAGCCAGAAGATTTCGAAGT